>NW_017671211.1:193907-232362 GCF_001879085.1 Nicotiana attenuata | reverse complement strand
CTCTACAACTCTCGACACGCAAACAACTACTCTCCACCTCCTACGAACGCACGCCTTCGTCCCCCCCCCCCCCCAACCCAAAAAAAAAAATCAGAATACTTTTGCTTTTTGGTGTTTGTTTTGCTCAGAAGTTGACTGAAAGTCATTTTTTGACAATTCCACGTGTGCTCAATTTTTAAAAAGTTGTGCTTAAAATCAAATTCTATCATTATATTAAAGAATCTTGCTAGCTATTTACACATGACAAATCTCTTAAACCACGATATGCAATATAAATGCTCGGAACATTCCAAGGAAATGCAAGAATCAATTTTTCAGTCAACCAAGTTCTCTCAAAACAACTTAGAAGCTTCTAGAAACAACTTTTTAACTTAAATGCCTGGTGGTAGAACCTGAATCAGCAATACAGGAAGTTTGAAGTCAACAAGGATGGAACCTTAACTTCAGAAGAGTACTAAATGATTGAGAGATTGTAAGAGTGACTGAATTTTTCAATGTTCTGGAGGTTTTCAAAGGAACATCTGTAGCAGATGACTCTATCATCTGGAAAGGGAACAATGGCAAGTGTTTCTCAGTCAAGGGGGCTTACAAGCTTCTATGCAATCCTGGACAACAACAATGCTTCTAGCCTTGGAAACTTATCTGGAAAGTAAAAGTTCCTTTTAAAGTATCCTTTTTTACATGGCTAGTAGCCAAGAAGGCCTGTCTTACCAATGAGAATCTGCAAAGAAGAGGACTACTATTGAGCTCTGAATGTTTCCTATGCCAAGCAGAGCAAGAAGACAGGACTACTATTGAGCTCTAGATGTTTCCTATGCCAAGCGGAGCAAGAAGACAACAGCCACCTTTTTCTACATTGTGTTGTTACATCTCAGTTGTGGCAATTATTCCTTGCACTGGTGAATACAACTTGGGTTAAGCCCAGGACTACTTGTGATCTTTTGAGGTGCCAGGGAAGGAAGAAGAGATGGTGGAGGGCTATACCAGCATGCATTTGGTGGAATGTATGGAAGAAAAGAAATGATAGGTGTTTTGAAGATAGGAGGAGTTCTTTACAGAAAATTAAGCTCAACTGTATTTTGTCCTTTCATTTTTGGTGTAAAGTTTGCATAGATGAAACTGATACTTTATTAGAGTTGTTAGAGTCCTTGTAAGAAGAATCTTGGACAGATGTAAATATGTCTCTTCCTTTTTTTGTAATTGTGATTTCCAACACAAGCTTTGTGCTGATGAATATACTGTTACCTTTATAAAAAAAAAAACGTAAATGCCATTAATCATGTTTAACATTGAGCAACTTAGTGATAGCAAAATCTCCAGCAGAAAAAATAGATGCATTAACAGCTCTACCAATGAGTTTCCATATCCTCCTCTTCTCCTGATTTTCCATTATATCCCACACTACCACCGGAAGAAGAAGCAAACCCACTAGCGCCTTCGAATGATAACCAAATTCTTTGCTCTTGATAACTATCCATTCAGCATAACTTTTTGTGTCTATTCCCCATTTTCTCCTCAGCATTTCTCCTCTCCCGTCCATTATATGGTTAAATTAATACTCCTACCAATTTTCTAGCTGTGTTTCATTGTTCTCTATTCCAGTTAAAAGGAAAAGAATTTAAGAGCCTGCACTCCTATTAATTTTCTAAATGATAAAATGAGTTGATTTGTCAGATGGCATTATGTCATATGTTAGAATTTTGGCTTTTCGACTACACATTTATGTTAATAGAGAACCCAATATAGAAAAGATCACGTGAAATGATACTAATAGGTATAATCATGTCACCTCTTCTTTGGGCTCATCACTGTGGTGATTTTCTTTGTCCTCCTCAGAAGTGTAGGGAACCAAGCTTCCCATATAAACCTCACAGCCAGTACTTGGAAAGACTTGAGTATTAAGGATCCTTTTATCAAACCTTAATTCACCCTCTATTTTACTAGCCCAAATGAACATCTGACCATGATGGTCGAAAAGAATGTCATCTTTGTTTTCAGAATATGCTAGGGGGACTGGCAATGGCATTCTATATCCATATGAATCACCACGAGAAGCTTCTTCTGCCGCTTCTACTGCCATTATCATTTTCCAGGAGTCCTCAACTCCATATTCCTTCATTACCCATGTCTCCCTAACTTTTTTAAAAGGATGAAACAAAATAGCACAGAGAGTGCCTCCCAAAACCGTCAGAAACATTTTGGACGATTTTTCAATAGAGGGGGGAGCCTGTATAAGCTGGACATTCAGAGTGTCCATACCAAGATCAATTGCCACAATGACTCGGGGTTCATGTCTAGCCCGCATTGTTATTCGTTCATTCGGGTTCTTAAGACTAGATTCATAGTTCTTACAAGATTCAAAAGTGTGCTTCGCTGTCCAGTGTAGCTTTCCATTGAGATATGTACCTCTTCCCACGGGCTGAAACATAAGTTGCCCAATTGCTCTCCAGGTATTCTGTTTCAGACTGAACATCTCAACAGGACGAGGATAAGGCCCAATACGGACAACCTTATAATCGTTAAGCAGGAGATCATATCCAATGCCCATACAAAACCTATTCCCATTTTTTGATTCATGAAGGGGTATCTCCCTGTGATACCCTGTGGAAGGATTCCACAAGCTAAGATCACGGTTAGGGTTATTCAATGGCATGTCGTAGGAAATAGTGTTTGAAGAAGTGTTATTGGTCATCAACAAAAGCCCATGGCACGATCCAAGGATAGTTGTGACACAATCAGCAGATTTTACCGGATTTTTCAGCTCTCTTGGGGCAATTGATCCGGAGCAGAGGGAAGCTATAGATAAGGTATAAAATGACGTACCCGAATCACAATGTTTCCCCACAAGCACAAAAAGATTGGAACTGTTGATGAGCGAGTCTTTGAGGCTGAAGTTGCATTTTAATGACTCCTTGAGTTGAACTTTAGCAAACTCAGAACTGCCAATACGACTCTTAAAACCTCTGGAGACGCACATAAAACGTAAGAGCGAGTCTATAGGAAGTCTTCCTCAACAGTTTGCGAGATGGAGTCGGAGTCTGCCATTGCAGTGAGAGGTTGGGTTTAGTCTAAGCTAGGTTAGAAAAACACGCTTGGGTAAAAAAGGAAAAGAAAGCAGGAAGAATTGGTAAAAAAGACTTTTGAAAGAAAGTCTCACTTTATACTTATTAATTCCAAACTATTTACCTTTTAATACCATGACCAAACTATTTACTATTCCTTCCAGTCGGCCCAATTTATTTACCCGGCCCCTATATTTCATGCGGCCCAAGCTACCCATTGTCTTTAAAGCCTTATCTTCGTTCTTTACACTAGACTAAAGAATCCAGCCCACCTATTTCACCCGGTCCAAGCTTCCCACGCTTGTCTTCGTCCTTTAATGGTTAACACTAGACTAAGGAGAACAGTTTCCAAATCTCCATAGCCAACACATGAGAACGCAAATTTCACCCACATTCGAGTTTTTAATTTTTTCTTTGGATTCCTTTCTTCGTCTAGTACCTATTTTTGGGTGAAATTTTTGCTTTGGGTGAAATTTTTGCTTCTGAAAGTACATTTTAGTGAAAGTGAGTTTTCAAAATCATAGAATTTTTGTGTTTTTTTTTGTACTTTTGTGAATCAATGTCTATGGGTTGTTATTTTCTCTATGGGTCGGAAGCATTATGCGCATAGATGGTGGCGCCGTGCACAATATCATTCTTCAACACAAGTACCTGTTGAATCTGTTGCCTCAGCCATGTCTGGTCCTAGTTTTTCCTTATTTTCTGATTCTCAGTCTCTATTTAGTCGTAACCCTAGCAGTAGTCATGTTGAAAACACAACTGAAAATGTAGAATTAGAGGGTGGAAAAGGCAACAATACTAATGCTTCGTCAGTCGATGAAACTCCCTACCAGTCATTACTCGACACAAATTCCGAACCAATCATAGGAGGTGTTCCTGTGACTGATAAGGGAAAGGGTAAAGTTGTTGAAGATTCTGAGTTAAGGGGGAAGCTGACGTGAATCCGTGCCTAAAACAGAGACTCAACCAGTAGATGTTGATTGTAGCGATGATTCTCAGTTAAAGAAGAAAAAAATTGGTGTCGCACCCAAAAAGGTTATTTTCTTACAATTATGATATGTGAGATTTTGAATGTATAGTACATTGTTATTTTTTGATTTCCTGTTATGCTTTTGTATTATATTATAGTTATAGTCAGTTGTGTTAATTTTAAGTGAATTCTATTTCTTAAATAATTTATAAATCATGTTTTGCATTATTGAGATTCCCTTGTGCCTATAGACATAGTGTATGTGTGTTATGTGATAGTTTTTATACTTATAGACAGTTGTTGGAACAACACCGTATACTATTTACCCTGTAGTATAGCTATATACTATCATATGCTTCTGGTATCCTTTTTTGGCTTGTCTTCGTCTATTTGTTTTTCCTTTAATAATAGTAGTATCGTACAGTATCTTGAAAATACTTTATAGCTACATACCTTTTTGCTTTTTCTCTTTATTACTATCTATTATGTAATAGTAGTATAGTCATTTATAGTTGCCACAGTAGAATTGTATACCCCGCTGGTATAGTTATATGTCCTATTGGTATCGTATGGTAGTTGTAATATTTTTAATTGGTTTAGTTGCATTTTTAAGTGAATTCTATTTCTGAAATTATTTTATATGAACATGTTTTGTAGTGTTGGGATTTCCTTGTGCCTATGGACTTAGATTATAAACCAAAGGTTGATTGGGATACCAACTGCCATGTTATTCATCAATTGAAAGCAAATTTATCAAAGAGGCAACTTCGACTGTTTAAGAAAACATGCTTTGGCTATTTTTTGAATCTACCACTAGTTATTGTGCAGATTCGGGTTATGCACCATTTGCTTATTAGATAAGTACATCATGAGATGAAAAATGAGATGCGGTTTGTAGTGAATGATTCTAGGTTGCGCTTTGGTTTGGGTGAATTTGCACTTGTTACTGGGTTGAAATGTAAGGGTGATACAAGTATAGAGAGCATAGCAGAGAATAGGTTGATTTCAAAATATTTTGGGACTGCATCCGTGACATTGGCCCAACTAGCAGACTGTTTTAAGAAGAAGAAATAGGAAACAGATGATGATGCGTTGAAGATAGCAGTTCTTTATTTTGTGAACAACTTCTTACTTTCTCCACTCAAAATAAAGGTTATTTCACGGTCTTACATTGACTTGCTTGAGTGCGGTGATTTTAATAATTATCCCTGGGGTATAGATGTTTATAACGCTACAATTGACTCGTGTTCCAACAAGTTTCAAGATAAGCCTTCTTTTTATAGACTCGGTGGCTTCCCGTTGGCTTTACAGATTTTGTTGTATGAATGCTGCCCAAGTTTGGATGGTCACTTTGCTGATCATATTGGAAACAAACTTCCACGAATTTTGAATTTGGGTAGTTATGGGTCAAATACCGAATGAGCGAGTTGCTTTGTGAATGTCTAGCTTGCAACGCGAGCAGGTAATTTTCTCATAGTTTTATTGCCTCTCTTAATGTTTTGGTACAATAGTTTAGTCACAGTTGTAGCAATATCCCAGTTCAATGATATACTCTGTTGGTATACATGTATACTATATTGATATCATATGGTAATAGGGATCTTTTATCTTTCCATACTTTATTATCATTTCTATTTCTAACTAGTGTGCTTAATAATTGCAGCTAAAGAACATCACTCCAACTGATGATGAGAAGCAACTATTTGATGTGCGTGGTCTAAACTTTGAAATTGAAGTTGAGTGCGGTGACAGTCAGCCCGATAGCTTTCAGGTTTTTGGCACTCAATTACCAAAGACACAAAGTATGCATGAAAGTACTGGAGTGATTCCTAACCTACCAATGTGAGGTAATGAAGGAGTTACAAGGTTTGAAGCTTTTTGTAGAGACCAAGTTTGAGGAGGTGCNGGGAACTCGGGTGAGGCGATTTTTCGAGAGATTTTCAAGAAAACATCGGGGTAAGTGTTCTTAACTCAATTTTGGTTAGATTACCCGAATTCATTGTTATTTTTAACATGTAATTGGTGATTTTAAGTTGGAAAAGTTTGAAAACCCTCTTGGATATATTTGAGGATTTGAGGGTCGAAATATTATCGGAAATTAGTAATTTTGGTATGGTTAGACTCGTGGTTGAATGGGTTGTCGGATTTTGTGAGTTGCATCAGATTTTGAGAAGTGGGCCCGGGGCTCGGGTTTTGCCAATTTCGGGATTTTTGATATTTTTCGATTGTTTTCACTTGGGCTTTGTTCCCTTAGCATATTGTGACGTATTCGTTCTGGTTTTGGTCAGATTCGACGTGCGAGGAGGCCGATTTGAGAGACAAGGGCATAGCGAGCTAGAACTTTGGCCGGTTTGAGGTGAATAATGATTGTAAATGATATCCTGAGGGTTTGAAACCCCGTATTTGCACATCGTAGTGCTAATTGAGGTGACTTGCACGCCGGATAGCGAGCGTGGGGTAGAGCACCGTTGGGGATTGTGACTTGGTCCGTTCCGATTGATGAATTTATTGCGTATTTGACTGAAGTTTACTTGTTATCATCATAATTTGGGCTGATTGCCATATTTGGGTTTCGTGCCAACTATTTGAACCCTTCGGGGATTGTTGTTGATATTTCCTCACTGTTTTGATTTTATACCTGAACTCAGTCATGTATTTTCTACTGTTTTTAAGACTCAGCCAAGTTTATTTTGCTTTAACACTTGAAATGATATTTCCAATAATATTTGGGCTGAGCATCATGTTTTACTGTTGCCCTAGTGGCTTATGTGATTTTTGACTGAGTAAGGCCGAGGGCCTGTATTGTGAGGATACTTTTGGATCGGGCTGCACGCCGCAGCAGTGAGATACTGATTTGATATGAGGCCGAGGGCCTAGATTTGATGCCACGAAATGGCTTGATATTGCGCTTGGGCCGTAAGGGGCCCCTCCCGGAGTCTGCACACCTCCAGTGAGCGCCGTCGACGATAAATGGATTGGGCTGCACGCCGCAGCGATATATGGATCGGGCTGCACGCCGCAGCGGTACTGGTACTGTTCTATGTGTTTACTTTATTTCATTTGTCTGCCATTATTTGTTGTCTGTGTTATTTCATGCAATACCTACCTGATTGCCTAGCATTATCTGAAAACTAAGTGTTGTGCCCGAGGGGCGAATTCTGTGCTTATCTGCACTATTGTTTGCATTCAATTGCACCGCTGAAAAAGTTATTTCCAAAAGAGGTTTAAACTGAGCCAAGATGTTTTCTAAGGATTTCACAGCTTCACTGTTTTCTAAAAGGGGTTTACACTGCTCTATACAGCATGACGGTTTATTTTACGTGATTTCTTACTGCTCAGTTATTATTTACCTTTATTACTCATTGAGTTGGAGTACTCACTTTACTCCCTGCACCTCGTGTGCAGATGCGGGTATTTATTCACCCGGTAGCGGATTTTGGCCGATTGGAGGCAGAGCTATAGGAGTTTAGCGAGGTGACTGTCAGCGTTCGCAGCACCGCTTCTCTCTCTGTTGTTCATTATTCCTGTTCAGTGTATTTTTAGACCTTGTAGTTGTATTTACACTCTTATAGATGCTCCTGACTTGTGACACCCCGATTAGGGTTGTGTTGGGTTGTACTTCCGCTAATTAATATTATTAAATCATATTTAGACTGCTTATTCATGTTTAACTATTTTTTTGAAAAGGCGATATGGGTTAGTAGGCTGGCCTTGTCTTCACGAGAGGCGCCATCACGACCAGAGCGGGGATTTGGATCGTGACAGCAACACATGTTCTTCAAATGTCCAATTACCTCTAAGGTTTGACAACATATTCTCCGATGGCAGGTAATTAAACGACGGGCTATGGGATGACAGGAAGAAATTGAGTGGGTGCAAACACATGCATATGTCAACAATGTAAAAGTGCAATTTATACTTGGCCGGAAAGGAAGAACAAAATCTTCCAACAATGAATCAGACCCGCAACAACTGTGGTGAGACAGATTATTCAAGAGATACATTGCAAAGGTGGAAAGAGGACGAGTTGGTAATGCAGTTGAAGAAGCTTGATTACTGACCTAGATAAGTTGTAGGAAGACATAGCCTAGTTTTGCAATATTCTATCTGCTTGTATCTGGCCGTAGATGAAGTGTACTAAAGTTGGAGCTGATGTCCATCCAACTTTAGAGGTTTACGTGCACATTGTAAATATTTTTTTGGTAATAAAATTTATAATTACCAAAAAACAATGATTGTTAAACTTTTTCATGTCAATTGCTTTACAACAGTCCTTCCTTATTGTGCATATAGTAATTTTTTAATTAATTAAATTTATTGTTCCTTCACATAAATAATTGGATGAACCATCGCATATCATTATACATGTGCACACGCATTCATGAAAACTGATAGTATTAAAAATAAAACATCTTTATATTATCAATCGCTCGAAAGATTCTTTATATGTATATGTTTAATACTCTTTTTTTCAGATGTATTCATCATTTTGTGTGATTCAAAATTTTAACAAGTTTGTCAACGATTCATATTATAATTCTGAGTATCTGATTAATTTACATGTCATAACTCATAAGGACGAAAATCAAATCTGATTTTGTGTTATGGATTGTTTGTTTGTATAGAACATTTTATGAATTTTTACCTCCTATAGCAAAGGTTAACACCTTATTTATTTTAAATAAATACCATTTAAAAAAATTATATTCTATAGATACATTTTAATGTTTATAGCAAAATATCTAATTTTGGTTACCTCCTACCTCTAAGCCACTAAATACACTATTCAGTTACACTATTTTCTTTCTCTCTCTACTTGAATACATGCCATCTCACAACCAACGACCCCTTCTACTTCTTCCACACACCTTAGACCATGAGAACCCCAAAAACTAGCAGCATCCAACGCCTCAAAGCAGCCGCTGCCAGTCCACCAGCTGCTCACCGCCGCCAGCCATCAATCGCCGGAAAATCCAAGAGCCAGCGACCACACCCCTTCCGAACCTCTAAGCCTGAGCCACCCAAACTCCTTCTCCTCTTCACTCCCAAGCCTCCAGTCGTCCACCCTCTTCCACCAACAATACCAGTGGCCAGAACACCCCGTCTCCAGCCACGACAACCAGCCGCTTCCCACCCTAAAGAACCCCTATCACATGCATGGACATAACAAACGCCAAAATAGGGCAAGAACCCCATTAACAACCAACACAAATAGCTAGTACAAAATTTGTAAAGTTTACGTTGCAACGCTGTTTCAAACGGCAGTCTAGGTCCAAAAGCAATCGGACTTGACTCAATCATACCCGAAAATCTCCTCTCCGTTTCAATGTATTTTCAACGTATCATGCTGTATTTTTATGTATTTTATTTTATTCACTGTCTTTTTTTCATTGTATTTCAATGTATCCCGTTGTATTCTATGTATTTCATTGTATTCACTGTCTCGCTATATGCCATGAATGTATTCATATATTTTTTTAATTAATATAATTTATGTGTTCAGATGTATTATATAATTTCTCTGAAGACTGCTATATTTTGGGGGTATTTTTCGGTTGAGAATCTTTTTTATACAAGGAAATACAAAATTTATGTGTTATAATTGAGTTTGTTGAGTTATATTAGGAGTCTATTATGTTAATTGATTCACTTTCCGTTTAAAAACACTGTAATCCCCTGTTTCACGCCATGAATATAGTCGAATACAGTCGAATACAATAATCTGTCCAACTGTAATCCCATATTTTACGCCATGAATACAGTCGAATACACTCGAATACAACAACTGATTAGCTGGTCTTCCCTGATTCACGCCTATTTTTGCTACTGTATTCATGAATACAATAGCTTAAATACATCTAATATATCTTATAACAACAGAAAACGTATCTACAATCCGTAATAGCTAATTACCACTAAAAGATAGTGCTTTATGAAAATTTCTCAATATTTTTTGCATAGTCAAATATTCTTAATCTTCAATAGGTGGCTAATATTAAGAGAAAATCTCACTTTATACCTATTAAGCCCAAACTATTTACCTTTTATTATCCATGCCCAAACTATTTACTATTCCTGCCCAGTCGGCCCAATTTATTTACCCGGCTCCCATATTTCACGCGGCCCAAGCTACCTATTGTCTTTAAAGCCTTATCTTCGTTCTTTACACTAGACTAAATAATCCAGCCCGCCTATTTCACTCGGCCCAAGCTTCCCACGCTTGTCTTCGTCCTTTAACAGTTAACACTAGACTAAAGAGAACAGTTTCCAAATCTCCATAGCCAACATATGAGAACGCAAATTTCACCCACATTCGAGTTTTTAATTTTTTCTTCCGATTCCTTTCTATCTCTTCGTCTAGTACCTATTTTTGGGTGAAATTTTTGCTTTGGGTGAAATTTTTGCTTCTGAAAGTACATTTTAGTGAAAGTGGATTTTCAAAATCATAGGATTTTTGTGTTTTTCTTTGTGCTTTTGTGAATCAATGTCTATGGGTTGTTGTTTTCTCTATGGGTCGGAAGCATTGTGCGCGTAGATGGTGGCGCCATGGACAATATCATTCTTCAACACAAGTAGCTGCTGAATCCGTTGCCTCAGCCATGTATGGTCCTAGTTTTTCCTTATTTTCTGATTCTCAGTCTCTATTTAGTCGTAACCCTAGCAATAGTCATGTTGAAAGCACAACTGAAAATGTAGAATTAGAGGGTAAAAAAGGCAACAATATTAATGCTTCGTCAGTTGATGAAACTCCCTACCAGTCATTACCCGACACAAATTCTGAACCAGTCATAGGAGGTATTCCTGTGATTGATAAGGGAAAAGGTAAAGTTGTTGAGGATTCTGAGTTAGGGGGAAGCCGACGTGAATCCGTGCCTAAAACAGAGACTCAACCAGTAGATGTTGATTGTAGCGATGATTCTCAGTTAAAGAAGAAAAAAATTGGTGTCGCACCCAAGAAGGTAATTTTCTTATAATTATGATATGTGAGATTTTGAATGTATAGTACATTGTTATTTTTTTATTTCCTGTTATGCTTTTGTATTATATTATAGTTATAGTCAGTTGTGTTAATTTTAAGTCAATTCTATTTCTTAAATAATTTATATAATCATGTTTTGCATTCTTGAGATTCCCTTGTGCCTATAGACATAGTGTATGTGTGTTATGTGATAGTTTTTATACTTATAGACAGTTGTTGGTACAACACCGTACAACTATTTACCCTGTTAGTATAGCTATATACTATCATATGCTTCTGGATCCTTTTTTGGCTGTCTTCACTATTTGTTTTTCCTTTAATAATAGTAGTATCGTACAGTATCTTGAAAATACTTTATAGCTGCATACCTTTTTGCTTTTTCTCTTTATTCCTATCTGTTAATAGTCGTATAGTCATTTATAGTTGCCGGAAATTAGCCAGTAAAATTATATACCCTGCTGGTATAGTTATATGTTGTGTTGGTATCGTATGGTAGTTGTAATATTTTTAGTTGGTTTAGTTGCATTTTTAAGTGAATTTTATTTCTGAAATTATTTTATATGAACATGTTTTGCAGTGTTGAGATTTCCTTGTGCCTATGGATTAGATTGTAAACCAAAGGTTGATTGGGATACCAACTGCCATGTTATTCATCAATTGAAAGCAAATTTGTCAAAGAGGCAACTTCGACTGTTTAACAAAATATGCTTTGGCTATTTTTTGAATCTATCTCCAATTATTGTGCAGATTCGGGTTATGCACCATTTGCTTATTAGAGAAGTACATCATGAGGTGAAAAATGAGATGCGGTTTGTAGTGAATGATTCTAGGTTGCGCTTTGGTTTGGGTGAATTTGCACTTGTTACTGGGTTGAAATGTAAGGGTGATACAAGTATAGAGAGCATAGTAGAGAATAGGTTGATTTCAAAATATTTTGGGACTGCATCCGTGACATTGGCCCAACTAGTAGGTTGTTTTAAGAAGAAGAAATAGGAAACAAATGATAATGCGTTGAAGATAGCAGTTCTTTATTTTGTGAACAACTTCTTACTTTCTAAACTCAAAACAAAGGTTATTTCACGGTCTTACATTGACTTGGTTGAGTGCGGTGATTTTAATAATTATCCCTGGGGTGTAGATGTTTATAACACTACAATTGACTCGTGTTCCAACAAGTTTCAAGATAAGCCTTCTTTTTATAGACTCGGTGGCTTCCCGTTGGCTTTACAGATTTGGTTGTATGAATGCTGCCCAAGTTTGGATAGTCACTTTGCTGATCATATAAACAAACTTCCACGAATTTTGAATTGGGTAGTCATGGGTCAAATACCGAATGAGCGAGTTGCTTTGCGAATGTCTAGCTTGCAATGCGAGCTGGTAATTTTCTCATAGTTTTATTGCCTCTCTTAATTTTTTGGTACAGTAGTTTAGCCACAGTTATAGCAATATCCCGGTTCAGTGATATACTCTGTTGGTATAGATGTATACTATATTGGTATCATATGGTAATAGGGATCTTTTATCTTTCCATACTTTATTATCATTTCTATTTCTAACTAGTGTGCTTAATAATTGCAGCTAAAGAACATCACTCCAACTGAAGATGAGAAGCAACTATTTGATGTGCGTGGTCTAAACTTTGAAATTGAAGTTGAGTGCACTAACAGTCAGCCCGATAGCTTTCAGGTTTTTGGCACTCAATTACCAAAGACACAAAGTATGCATGAAAGTACTGGAGGTGATTTCCAACCTACCAATGCGGAGGTAATGAGGAGTTACAAAGTTTGAAGCTTTTTGTAGAGACCAAGTTTGAGGAGGTGCTTGCAGCTATTGGTAGGCAATCAATGAAACCAGAGGGAAATTCAGCGATATTGATCTTTTATATAATATAATGCTATAGTATATTGTTCAAAGATGCAATATATGCTTATAGGATACTATTCCATTCTTTACTTTTAGTACACATAGTATTCTTGTAATATGTATAATAATGAAATTGTTAGTTTCTCATTTTCAGCATAAGCAACAGGATAATGATCCTGACTTTCGTGAGATGCATAATGATTATGACCAGTTTGAAAGGGGCCACGTTGGGAATGATCTTGTAGCTATTGGAGATAGCACGCCCAAAGCGCCTTCTAGTATGTAAATCACAAATTTGATTTTTTTTTTTTTGCTATTGTTTTTTGAAAGTAGTACTCTTGCTTATGCTTTTATATGTTTAGTGTTTGGTTTTGGTGGGGTTGGTCGAGAAGGACGTGCTACAGGTGTCAATGTAAAGAATGTCACAGCAAGTCATGGTGTAGTTAATGATGATTTGTGTTGTGGTAAAATATTGTATATGTAATTTGTCTATTCTTTTTTTATTTATTTAACTCTATGTATTTGTGCATTCACTAACCTTTTTTTAACACTTTTTCCAGTCCCCTTCGTAAATGAGCATGATTTTGGCTTGGATTCTAACTTTGAACTGTCTATATCTGCAATTGATCAGATCACCGCCATTACACAACAAGCAACATATAAGCAGTCATCTCATGATGTTAAAAAGCCGGGTCCTGCTCCGCTGCCATCAGGAATCCCTACACAAACACGAGTAAATATTGTTATTGAGTCTAATACTGCTCCACAGGGTACGATGTTGATGTTACTAGTTCTGTAGTTAGTATGTAAATGATAGGTTCTTGATAGTTTTTTATTTAAGTAGCGATGCTGATAATGCTTTTATGTGTTCAGCATCTCGGGTTGATGGTGTTGGTCAAGTGAATGTTGGTGCCAGTAATGTGAATTTGCCTTCTGGTAATGTCTTATATATATATATATAACTTTTCATTCTTTTTTTTTTTAAATTTCTTGACTTTGAATATTTATTTATTCACTAGCATTTTTTAATTTAAGCTTCATGTCGACACAGGGGTGATCTTCTCTTGGATTCTGATTTTGAATATACTGATTCTCAACTTGATCTAATTGCTGCCATTACACAAGGAGGGAGACGTAATGTAAATCAATTTAGAAATGAACTGACAACTCGTGCTGTAAATAAGTCTAAACCTGATCAGTCTGTATCAAGAAGTATTGTCCATATACAAACAGATGTTGAAACTACTCCTGCAGTTTTACATGGAGAAGGCGCCCTGCAGCTGTAAAACAGTCGCCGTATAGGAATGACTGGCAATTTGGTGTTAGTGCAGTTGGGGGATCCTCGAAGGTTATCAAAGGAAGATTTCCATTTATAAATGACATTTCAGTGGTTGTTGATTATAAGCTTACGACTGAATTCTCAAACTTTGTCGAAGCAAACATGCAATTGGGAGAGTGCGTATTCGTTTTCATGTACTTTTATTTTCATGTTTTCTTAATTTTTGTTGTTATATTTCTTATCCATATCTTCTTTTATATGAAATAGGGAAGTGTATTTACCTGGTGATCAAAAGCTAGACCCTTGTTTTGACTTTGAAGTTGAACAGATTGATGATAAGATGTTTTTCTATACCTTAAATTATTCTGGCAGGCCGCTGTCTAGTTTGGTATGTGTACTGCTTTTTACTTTTGTTGTTGCAGTAGTTCAATCATATTTTTAATGTTAGTCATCTTTTCTTCCTCTCTTTTTTGCAGCACTTGAATATTATATTCTACTATCTTAGGAAGAAGGCGAAATATGGAATTAATATGCCAATCAAAGTCACAACTACAAATACTCTATTTAATAATATCATTCAAAGGGTTTTCACAGAATTTGTAAAAGGTGGGAAACAAGATCATTTGATTGATAGATCAGACGATATCATGGAGTACATGAAAGGATTTAGGATGTATTGCAACACTCCATGGCACCAGGTTGATCATGTCCTTTTTCCAGTTAATATGGCAGAAAACTGGCATTGGATATTGGGGAGTGTATCATTCCACAAGAGATGTTTTTACGTATATGACTCGCTACGTAGTCGAAAGCACAAAAAAGCTATTCAAAAGGTGGCAGAGGCATATGCTGTGTTGGTCCCCCTATTTCTAGTTAGCATTGAATTTTATAACCAAAGAAGTGACATTGTAGTACAAAATGGTCTGCACATGGGAAAGGAGTTGACTGATCCTTTAGAGATTGAACTGATTACAAATCTGCCAACACAGCAAAATTCGTAAGAATAGTTACTTTTTTTTTACTTTGTTTTCCTCATTCATATTAACATTTTCACTTCTAATTGACTTTTATATTCTATTCATTTGTTTTATTTCAGAGATTGTGGAGTATATGTTGCATGCTTTGCTGAGTATATTATTGAAGATCTTCCAATCCTTGTTGCCAATTTTGATGTGGATGGTCTTCGAGCTAGGTTTGGTATACTGTTGTGGCACTATGGGAGGAACAAGCAGTTGCATGGCGAATCAAGTGAATCTGAGGCTCCAATAGCACCTAAAAAGACTCGTGGAAAGAAACGCAAGAAGTAGTATATGTCTCTTTTTGATTTTAGTTAATCGTAGCATGAAAACTTTACAGGATTTTAATCGTTTTTGATGAAGTATGGTATTTTGCATTATTATATTGTAAAAATGCTAGCTTTTAAAAATGTTTTCTAGGAATACAATTGTAATAATACAATATGTTGCTATAACTGTTTTAATGTTGGAACGTATCTTCAGTTTGTTTTATTAGACTTTTCTTAGGCTTCTTCCATAAAGTTGTTGGTTTAATAGGAGTGCCTTTCGGAGACAGAATTTTGTCAGCACTTGAAGTCAAGCTATTAGTGTAGAACATGGCTGTTACAGTAGCACTGTTAGTTCCTACTACTACTTTCATTTGTAGTAGTAGAAGCATTATTAGTTCGCTGTAATACACAAGCAGAAGTTGTTTTTGAAGGTGTATTTTTATGTAACGACCCAACAGGTCGTTTTGAGCTTTTGCACTTTGATCGCCAGTTCTCGGGCATGACTTGCCCCGTGTTATGTATTATGACTAATGTAGATCGTTGGTTTTAGTTTCAGGAAAATTTGGAATGAATTGGAAAGAACAGTTTCAGTAGAAAGCCTTGAATTTGAAAGGTTTGACCAAGAGTCGACTTATTGTATATGAGCTCGGATCAGAGTTTTTATGATGTGGTTAGCTTCATTGGATGATTTGTGACTTAGGAGTGTGATCGGAAGTGATTTTGGAGGTCCGGTGTAGAATTAGGCTTGAATTGGCGAAGTTAGTATTTTGGCGAATTCCGGTTGATAGGTGAGATTTTGATCCGAGGGTCGGAATGGAATTCTGAGAGTTGCTGTAGTTTCGCTAGGTGGTTTTGGATGCGTGTGCAAAATTTCAGGTCATTCGGAGGTGTTTTGGTCGGGTTTTTGATCAAATGCGTAATTCGGAAGTTTTAGAAGAACTTAGGCTTGAATCCGATGTAATTTGATGGTTTTGGTGTTGTTTGTGGTGTTTTGGTGATTGGAACAAGTTTGAATGATGTTTTAGGATGGGTTGGCACTTTTGGTTGAGGTCCCGAGGGCCTCGGGGTGATTTCGGATGACCATCGGGATGATTTTGGACTTGGGGATTCCTGAAGATTTGCTGATATCTGGTATTTCCGCATCTATGGAAAAGGGGTCGCAGATGCGGTTCCGCAGATGCGAAGATTAGGGGCGCAGGTGTGATTGTTGGCCTTTTGGAGAAATTCCGCAGAAGCGGATGGTTTTCGCAGGTGCGGTCCACGCAGGTGTGGCTATTGACCGCAGAAGCGGTCCGTGTGTGTGAGGGAGGTTCCGCAGAAGCGGGTGATTGACCGCATAAGCGGTGTCCGCAGGAGCGAGATTTGACCGCAAAAGCGATCCTGGGCATAGTGAAGATTCGCAGAAGTAGAGGTAGAATCGCAGAAGCGGTAGCCGCAAATGCGATAAGGCAACCGCAGATGCGAAAATGCCTGTTCAGAGAAGGATTTTAAAAGCTCATTTTGTTCCGCGAGCTAAGGGTTATTTCCACCATTTTTGATCGACCTTGAGAGCTTTTGGGCAGAAATTGAAGGGGATTTCGACTAGGTGTGATTGGGGGTGAGTT
Source organism: Nicotiana attenuata (assembly GCF_001879085.1). NCBI lineage: Eukaryota > Viridiplantae > Streptophyta > Magnoliopsida > Solanales > Solanaceae > Nicotiana > Nicotiana attenuata. The sequence continues at coordinate 215,320 of NW_017671211.1, read as the reverse complement.
CCTTGACCTTAATACATGATTTAATGGTAGAATTAACATAGAAATTTATGGAAATTCATCAAAAGAGGGTAAAGCTAGGGCTTGGAAATTTGGTATTTCAAAGCGGGATTTGATGGGTCATTTGGGCTCGAATTTGGGAGTTTTTGGTATGTATAGACTCGCGGCGAGATAAGGAATCCGATGATGTTAATTTTCTGATTTTTCGAGAAGTGGGCCCGGGGCTCGGGTTTTGCCAATTTCGTGAATTTCGATATTTTTCGAGTCTTTTCGATTGGGTTATGTTCCCTTAGCCTATTATAACATATTCGTTGTGGTTTTGACCAGATTCGACGCACGAGAAGGCCGATTTGAGAGGCAAGGGCATAGCGAGCTAGAGTTTGGCCGGCGTGAGGTAAGTAATGACTGTAAATACTGTCCTGAGGGTTTGAAACCCCGGATTACATATCGTTTTGTTACTTTGAGGTGACTTACACGCTAGATATCGTTATCTTGGGTTGTATACCATGTTTGGGGCCTTGTGCCGGCTTGTTGAGACCCTTAGGGGCATTTGTACTATCTTTTCTCATTCTACTTGTTTGAAAGCATATACTCAGTCATGTTTTACCTATTTATTACTCAAACCTGGCTTTATCGCTATATTCTTAAACATGTGGAAACTGTTTGGGCTGAGCTCCCTGTTTTACTGATGGTCCGAGTGATCGTGAGATAATGACTGAGGTAGACCAAGGGTCTGATTGTGAGATTGATGATTGAGATAGACTGAGAGTCAGATGGTGAGGTTAATGACTGAGAGAGGCCGATGGCCTACTTGTGAGGATTATATATCTATGGATCGGGCTGCACGCCGCAGCAATGTGTGTGTGTGTGTGTGTATATATATATATATATATATATATATATATATATATATATATATATATATATATATATAGGCTGCACGCCGCAGTGATACTTATATGGATCGGGCTGCACGCCGCAGCAATATTGCGCTTGGGCCGTAAGGGGCCCCTCCCGGAGTCTGAACACCCCCAGTGAGCGCCGTCGACGATATATGGATCGGGCTGCACGCCGGAGCGATATATGGATCGGGCTACACGCCGCAGCGATTACTATATGGTACCTATTGAGCGTGAATGCTGAGTACGAGTTCTGATTGGTAAGAGTTGAGTCACGAATGACAGAGAGGCTAGCCCGAGGGGCGATAAGTATATACCTGCATATGAGTGATGTTTGCCTGAGATGCCTGTTTATGAACTTGTTGATTTTACTCCCCTTTAAAGTGAGTTTCTATCGAATATGTTGATTTATTGACTGTTTTCACTCATCTCTATATTGGGCCTCTGTCGGAAAGTTAAACAAATGTTTTAAAACAACCTTTATTTAAACTGAGATTTATGAGATGTTCAGAAATTAATCACTGATTTGGCATTTGGTTACTTCCACCGAGATTTTCAAGTTATGAAGTGTTTATGATTACTGTTTTGCCCGAGGGGTTGTTTTACGAACTATGATTTGCCCGAGGGGCCGATTATGGCTTTAATCGCTATTATTCTTTTAAATGGTATTGAACCCCAACTGAAACTGCTGGAAAGTATTTCAAAATGATTTTTACTAAAAGTTGGATTCTAAAAGGGAAGGTTGACTCGTATTATGATTTGAAAGCCTGTTGTGTTTATTGAGCCTAACGTGAATATGGATTCATTATTTCCTACTGCTCAGTCTTTATTTACTCTTATTACTTACTGGGTTGGAGTACTCACTTTACTCCCTGCACCTCGCGTGCAGATGCAGGTATTATTTTCCCCGGTAGCGGGTTTTGAGCTGATCGGAGGCTTAGTTATCGGAGTTTAGCGAGGTGAATGTCAGCGTTCGCAGCACCACATTTCTTCCTTTTGTTTATCAGTCCTATTTTTTATATTTCAGACTTCGTAGTTGTACTCATACTTTAATAGATGCTCGTGACTTGTGACGCCCCGATTTGGGCTGTGTCGGGATGGTTCTACTATTATTATCTATGCTTCCGCGAATTTATTGTTATTAAATCATGCTTCATAATTGCTTAATGGTAAATAACTGCTTAAAAGAGGTGTTATGTATTGGTCTGGCTGGCCTTGTCTTCACGAGAGGCGCCATCATGACCAGGTTCGGGAATTGGGTCGTGACAAGTTGGTATCAGAGCCTAGGTTACTAGGTCTCACGAGTCATGAGCAAGTTTAGTAGAGTCTCGCGGATCGGTACGGAGACGTCTGTATTTATCCTCGAGAGGCTGCAGAACCTTTAGGAAAACTTCATATTCTTGAATTCTTATCGTGCATTCTTGATTCAGCTTGAAAAGTAACTCTTGAAAATTCCTCCCACGCGTTCGTATGCGCGCATGAGCGCTCAGTATCAGATGTGCCTTGATGGCTTGTGATTCCCTGATCGAGGGGCAAGATGTGCTTTCTATGAGTTGATGTTGGGCCAGTCTGCCGGACTTGAGGCCGGATCTTTGCCTATGGCTGGAGCACCGAGGTGCTGATTGTGTGAGCAAGTGTTTTGAACTTATATGTTCGGTATTGTCCCTATTAGTGGAAGTGGCGGCTGGGTAGCTACGTGATGGGTATGTTAGTAATGCGAGATGTATCTATGTGACTTAGAAGTGACAAGGAAGGTCTGTTGGATGATAGAAGAACTATTAGGTGTTTGAATTCCATCGTGATTCGAGGTATAGCCCCGAGTTATGGGCGCGTGAAGAATCTTTTCATGTTTCCAGTCGAGAGTGAAGTAAATTTTATGTTGCGGTACGAGTTCAGACTCAAGAAGACTAAGTAGCTATGTAATGTGTATGGCGGTGGAAGGTATACAGAAATGTTATATTGAAGCGAAGCAGGTGGGTTATCTCATGCGAAGTGTCCTGAAGTGGTGCGACCCTTATGTGTATATTAGGAGATCTCATGAGCAAGTGAAAAGTACGTGTTGAAATTTGGAATTTCGGGTCGCTTAAGGGAGTGGGCTTATCTGTTGCGGGAATGAATGCGAGAATTGCAGAAGAGTTACAGTACGGGATGATCTGTGTTTTCACAACTTATAAATGATTTGAGTTTAATCTCACTATGTTTTTGTGGCATTAGTAGAGTAAAAGTGTTATGAGTTATTGAGGGTATTTTGATCTATGGCTTCGAGCCAAGTGGGGGAGTCTGCTGTGAGTAGTTGATTGCACAGAGGTGCTATGCTGGTTCCAGTTTGAGGCGTGCGGGTGAATCAGTTATGACTTGTAGGAATTGAGACCGAGGATGTTGACGAAGGTTATATTATGCTTCATAGGGTAAGGAAATCACAAGATGTCTTAAGTTGTTGTTGGTAAAGAATGCTCAGTGCATAGAGCAGTAAGTTGCTTGGGTGTATTAGGATGAGGATTTCATTTTTGCGGTATCGGAGTGCCAATGGGGCACGGGTGGTTCTGTTCATTAGGTCAGGTAATTTGCAGTTTGAGTGAGAGTGAAGGACTTTCGAGAATGGTTCCAATGTGTTCAAGATTCTGCAGGAAACAATCGGGTATTTTGAAGTGGCATGCGTGGTTAGAAACTGTGTTTTCATTGGAAGAGGTTCAAATTTGTGGTATTTCTATGTTAATTATGGGGTTCTATGTATCAGTATTAGGAAAGTAAAGGTAACGGATTCAGATTTGCAGGAGGTTCTTCAGATAAAGTATTAGGGAGCGTGATGTTTCAAGTAATATTTTAGAGAGTATTCAGCGGCTTATGGGTCCTAGACAGTGTGGTCTTGTGCTTGGGTCTCGTGTAGTGAGCCTGGGATTGAGAGATTGTGGTACTACAGCAAGAGGAAGCATCAAGTTGAAAATGATTCAGAAGGAAATTTAGATAGGTGGGATGGTTTTATAGTAGACCGAATCGGTATGGTAAGGATATGATCAATTCTTTGTATGTGTTCGAGGTAATGGGTTCTTATAGGTATTTTGCAACAATGCTCATGGGCTTTTATTGCTTGCTTAGCTCGGTCTAGTTAGAAGGATTTCGTCCTGGCAATTTAATTTGTGCAAACGGAATTGGGAGAGTTCTTGTTGATTTCTACCGTGGCTGGAGCGGTGCATTTTCTACGAATATGAGAGGTATGGGATGTGTAATGATTTTCTTCTAGACGGGATCAATGGAAGTTCTTGGCTAAATGAGTGCGTAGATGTCTGTGGCTTGGAAGGGAGATAAAAGTTTTCCTGTTATCCTTGGATGGGTGGTATATGCGGTATGTTGTGGAGGATCGAGATTTGCGTGTATGAGGTTTCAGTTCAGTTCTGAAAGGAAGTTCTTAACACTCTTAGGCAGCGGGTAGCCTCAGATGATTAAGGGAATGGTATTGTTATTTGGAAGTGATTTGACGAGAGTATAGGTCTCAGAAAAGGGGTAATGTGATTAAGTTGATAGCACTTCGGTAGCATTGCGGCACCTTCTTTTAGATCGACTGGTGATATTCAGGTTTGTTTGGGGGCACAGGGAAGTTTGAGAGTATCTAACGTGGAATGATTGGGTATTAGAGGTGTGGCATATATTCGGACGGCGAAATTGGGATAGGACATGGTGATTCATGTGCCGTATGGGCGTGAAGACGGAAGTTCTCATATACATGCTGTGTTGTGGTTGTAGACCGTGTGTATCAACACTGTTTAGTGACTACCGAGATTTGGTGGCCTGAGTGTTCTATCTTGAGTCGGCTTGGTTGGCTTCGAATGGCATTGTTGAGGGAGGTATTGATTCGACCGTTGTTGAGCTTATCAGTGATCTGGGGAGATCTATGAGTTACCTTTCTGTGTTGCGAGATGCTAGGATTTGTTGGTTATAGGCACATATGGTGCGTTTCAATTGGGGTCTCTTAGTGGAATTCGAGCGAGAAGAGTAATTGAGCGATGCTTAGTGAACGGCGTATCGGTTGTGTCCTATCGGGTTGCGTGGTATATGCTATTTGTTTTCACTATGGGTGTAATGACTTGCTTTAGTTCCAGACGTCAAATTGTGTGCGCCTGTCGATTTTGAGCATAGAGACTTGAGGTGTTCCATGTGTAGCAGTGTTTGGCTAGGATCGCGCATTTGTAGCGATGCTACGTGGAGATATGACCTTTCAGGGTAGATTCATGTGTTCTATTTCTGCGATGCGAGACGGGGTCTCAGCTCTGTGTTGTGATGGTACTAATGAACTTGAGGTATAACTCTTTCGTTTGGGTCATTTTCATGGTTTGAGGATATTCAGACCGTTTCTTATTGGTGCGCGAATTATGTAAATTGTGGCTTGGGCCTGTATTGATGTGTCATGTCACCAGAGATGTGTGTCGTATTCGTGGTGGTCGTTGGGGTCATTAATGAATACGAACGGATTTGATTTCAGCTTGTTGGAAGGATAATATTGAGGTTTGGCCCGGAAATCTGCTGTGGCATTAGCCAAAAAGGAAGTGACTTCATGAATGGTGGACCTGAGAGATGGTTACGATTTATTGCTTGTTTCATTTATCATTAGCGATATATTGAAGTGTTGGAATAAGACCTTAGTTGATAAGAGGTTTTCTACCGGTATTCGGGTGTCGCGTGCAGCTGCTGTGAATAGAAGTTATTATTTCGAGTGTTTGAGTTAGATGGTACATCATATGATTGCACCTGAGGTTGCAGGTATGGGTTATTTCAGATGGTTCGTGCTTATTATGAATAAAGATGTGAGGTTATGATCTTGTGTATGATTTCGGAAAGTGGAATGTGGTTCTATGATTTATAGGCTGGACTAGATTGTGTAATTATAGTTAAAATGTGTTGTCGGACCTATGTGAGATAGGGTGACATGGGATCACCCCCGGGTATATGCTTGGTAAGGTTATTCAGCGGTTGGTTGGCTTTTAGAATAGCTCTGGGAACGTTCAAGGACGAACGTGCGTTTAAGTGCGGGAGGATGTAACGACCCAATCGGTCATTTTGAGCTTTTGCACTTTGATCGCCAGTTCTCGGGCATGACTTGCCCCGTGTTATGTATTATGACTAATGTAGATCGTTGGTTTCAGTTTCAGGAAAATTTGGAATGAATTGGAAAGAACAGTTTCAGTAGAAAGCCTTGAATTTGAAAGGTTTGACCAAGAGTCGACTTATTTGTATATGAGCTCGGATCGGAGTTTTAGGATGTGGTTATCTTCATTGGATGATTTGTGACTTAGGAGTGTGATCGGAAGTGATTTTGGAGGTCCGGTGTAGAATTAGGCTTGAATTGGCGAAGTTAGTATTTTGGCGAATTCCGGTTGATAGGTGAGATTTTGATCCGAGGGTCGGAATGGAATTCTGAGAGTTGTTGTAGTTTCGCTAGGTGGTTTTGGATGCGTGTGCAAAATTTCAGGTCATTCAGAGGTGTTTTGGTCGGGTTTTTGATCAAATGCGTAATTCGGAAGTTTTAGAAGAACTTAGGCTTGAATCCGATGTAATTTGATGGTTTTGGTGTTGTTTGTGGTGTTTTGGTGATTGGAGCAAGTTTGAATGATGTTTTAGGAAGGGTTCGCACTTTTGGTTGAGGTCCCGGGGGCCTCGGGGTGATTTCGGATGGCCATCGGGATGATTTTGGACTTGGGGATTCCTGAAGATTTGCTGATATCTGGTATTTCCGCATCTGCGGAAAAGGGGCCGCAGATGCGGTTCCGCAGATGCGAAGATTAGGGGCGCATATGCGAGTGTTGGCCTTTTCGAGAAATTCCGCAGAAGTGGATGGTTTCCGCAGGTGCGGTCCACGCAGGTGCGGCTATTGAACGCAGAAGCGGTCCGTGTGTGTGAGGGAGGTTCCGCAGAAGCGGGTGATTGACCGCATAAGCGGTGTCCGCAGGAGCGAGATTTGACCGCAAACGCGGTCCTGGGCATAGTGAAGATCCGACGAAGCGGAGGTAGAATCACAGAAGCGGTAGCCGCAAATGCGGTAAGGCAACCGCAGATGCGAAAATGCCTCTTTAGAGAAGGATTTTAAAAGCTCATTTTGTTCCGCGAGCTAAGGGTTATTTTCACCATTTTTGATCGACCTTGAGAGCTTTTGGGCAGAAATTGAAGGGGATTTCGACTAGGTGTGATTGGAGGTGAGTTCCTTGGCCTTAATACATGATTTAATGGTAGAATTAACATAGAAATTTGTGGAAATTCATCAAAAGAGGGTAAAGCTAGGGCTTGGAAATTTGGTATTTCAAAGAGGGATTTGATGGGTCATTTGGGCTCAGATTTGGGAGTTTTTGGTATGTATAGACTCGTGGCGAGATAAGAAATCCGATGATGTTAATTTTCTGATTTTTCGAGAAGTGGGCTCGGGGCTCGGGTTTTGCCAATTTCGTGAATTTCGATATTTTTCGAGTCTTTTCGATTGGGTTATGTTCCCTTAGCCTATTGTAACATATTCGTTGTGGTATTGACCAGATTCGACGCGCGAGGAGGCCGATTTGAGAGGCAAGGGCATAGCGAGCTAGAGTTTGGCCGGCGTGAGGTAAGTAATGACTGTAAATACTGTCCTGAGGGTTTGAAACCCCGGATTACACATCGTTGTGTTACTTTGAGGTGACTTACACGCTAGATGACGAGCGTGGGGTAGAGCACCGCTGGGGATTGTGACCTAGTCCATCCCGAACGATTATTTTAATGCGCACTTGATAGTTAATTGTTTGATTCTATTATATCTTGGGTTGTATACCATGTTTGGGGCCTTATGCCGACTTGTTGAGACCCTTAGGGGCATTTGTACTATCTTTTCTCATTCTACTTGTTTGAAAGCATATACTCAGTCATGTTTTACCTGTTTATTACTCAAACCTAGCTTTATCGCTATATTCTTAAACATGTGGAAACTATTTGGGCTGAGCTCCCTGTTTTACTGATGGTCCGAGTGATCGTGAGATGATGACTGAGGTAGACCGAGGGTCTGATTGTGAGATTGATGATTGAGATAGACTGAGAGTCTGATGGTGAGGTTAATGACTGAGAGAGGCCGAGGGCCTAGTTGTGAGGATTATATATCTATGGATCGGGCTGCATGCCGCAGCAATATGTGTATATGTATATGTATATATATATATATATATATATATATATATATATATATATGTGTGTGGATCGGGCTGCACGCCGCAACAATATTGCGCTTGGGCCGTAAGGGGCCCTCCCGGAGTCTGCACACCCCTAGTGAGCGCCGTTGACGATATATGGATCGGGCTGCACGCTGCAGCGATATATGGATCGGGCTGCACGCTGCAGCGATATATGGATCGGGCTGCACGCCGCAGCGATATATGGATCGGGCTGCACGCCGCAGCGGTTACTATATGGTACCTATTGAGCGTGAATGCTGAGTACGAGTTCTGATTGGTAAGAGTTGAGTCACGAGTGACAGAGAGGCTAGCCCGAGGGGCGATAAGTATATACCTGCATATGAGTGATGTTTGCCTGAGAGGCCTGTTTATGAACTTGTTGATTTTACTCCCCTTTAAATTGAGTTTCTATCGAATATGTTGATTTATCGACTGTTTTCACTCATCTCTATATTGAGCCTCTGTCGGAAAGTTAAACAAATGTTTTAAAACAACCTTTATTTAAACTTGGGTTTATGAGATGTTCAGAAATTAATCACTGATTTGGCATTTGGTTATTTCCACCGAGATTTTCAAGTTATGAAGTGTTTATGATTACTGTTTTGCCTGAGGGGCTGTTTTACGAACTATGCTTTGCCCGAGGGGCCGATTATGGCTTTAATCGCTATTATTCTTTTAAATGGTATTGAACCCCAACTGAAACTGCTGGAAAGTATTTCAAAATGATTTTTACTAAAAGTTGGATTTTAAAAGGGAAGGTTGACTCGTATTATGATTTGAAAGCCTGTTGTGTTTATTGAGCCTAACGTGAATGTGGATTCATTGTTTCCTACTGCTCAGTCTTTATTTACTCTTATTACTTACTGGGTTGGAGTACTCACTTATTCCCTGCACCTCGCGTGTAGATGCAGGTATTTGTTTCCTCGGTAGCGGGTTTTGAGCTGATCGGAGGCTTAGTTATCGGAATTTAGCGGGGGACTGCCAGCGTTTGCAGCACCACATTTCTTCCTTTTGTTTATCAGTCCTATTTTGTATATTTCAGACTTCGTAGTTGTACTCATACTTTAATAGATGCTCGTGACTTGTGACACCCCGGTTTGGGTTGTGTCGGGATGGTTCTACTATTATTATCTATGTTTTCGCGAATTTATTGTTATTAAATCATGCTTCGTAATTTCTTAATGGTAAATAACTGCTTAAAAGAGGTGTTCTGTATTGGTCTGGCTGGCCTTGTCTTCACGAGAGGCGCCATCACGACCAGGTTCGGGAATTGGATCGTGACATTTTAAGGGAGTTATGATGTTCAAAAAGAGTAACTATGTTGTTATTTTGTTGAAGAACAGGGCGAGCATTGATTTGAATGAGAAGAAATATTTTTAGAAAGTGAACTGGTCTTGAAATTATATGAGAGTAGTTGTTAGTTGTAGTTGAATCTAAAAAAATCTGTGCATAATTTGCATTGCTGCACCAGTTGTATTCAGCAAAGATTTTGGTTCAGGTATATTAGTGCAGTAGAACTATATACCAATCAGGTAAACTGATATATCATTTGGGTATCACGTTGTATTTGAGTACCTTTTTTCCTGCAGCAACTAGATGTAAGTACTGACATGAGTTGCAAAGCGTGCGCATTCTGGGTGTCACGTTGTATTTGGTGCACCATTTATATTTCTGCGCATATTTTGTTGTAGCCATATTAGTGCAATACCACTATATACCAGTGAGGTATACAAATATACCATTTGGGTATCACCTTATATTTATGTACCTGATGATGTACAATAACTGCATGTAAATGGCTTCCAATTTGTTATACTTCAATACAGACATGAGCTGCAAAGCGTGCCTATTTTGTTAACGATGTATGTACAAATGTTGCATTTGCGGCACCACTTCTATTTCTGCACATACCCAATATGATATACAGATATACCAATAAGGTATACAGATATACCACTTAGGTATCACATTTATATTTTAGCATCTTTTTTCCTGCAGCAACTAGATTTAAATGCATCCCACTTTTGTATACTAAAATAGAAAATAAACAGGTTCTTATTGAAAACACAAGTAGCCATATAAATTTGTTTCCAAAAAGTAATTTGGCAAAGAATCATCATACCAAATATATGTCTAGTGCAAGAAATGCATTTTATTTCTTTGCAATTCAAATGCTATGATTCTACGGTATATGAGTTCTATCAAAACATTGAAGCATTATATCAATCTCTCTTTGGAATATTTTGGCATGTTCTCCGGTTGTGTCCTTTTCTCCCGCATAGTGCACATGTAACTGTATTTCCTTCCCAGCCTCATATGCCTCTCTTCTTTTTAGGTCTGCCTGGTTTGATTTTTCCTTTTGGTGGCAGTACCACCTGCGAAGAGACATGTTCTGGAATTTGCCACGTTGTTTGATCAGGCAAAGGATTTACTAGTATCTCATATGTTTTCAGCAAGTACTCTATGTTGTAGTAATCCGAGCAATACTTGTATGAATCCATATGGAATTTTTGTATAACTGCCATTGCATGTGGACATGGAATATCGTCTAGTTGAAACCTCCCACAAGTGCAGTTTTTTTCATGTAGGCTCACCACATTTCTTGTTTGTCCATCAATTACTAAATGTAAGAATTCAGTTGATGGCAACACCTAGTATAATTTTAATTAAGAAAAGTCATTAGCTATATAAAGTAATAGTATTTTTCAAATAATAATATTCAGTTGTTTAGTGAAATCACTAAGGTAAAAAGGTAAAACTACAGTACATGCAGTGTTTTTATGATTTTGAAAATGCATACCGTCATCGTCTGTGATAAGATAGTATTATCTGATAATATTTTTTCATACTTTGCACCAATCTTCATAAATGATTCCACTGCATCCTTCCGATTGGTGTAATTCTATTTTTGAATCAATGTTGTCATAAAGTCAAGCAAATTCACAACTGGGAGGTCTCTTGCGTGCTTATTTGCTGCATTTACTGATTCCGCAATATTCGACGTCATGGTCATGGTTCTATTTTCCTTGGAATGCGCCCGGGACCATTTATCATATTCAATATCCATCAGGTATGTTTTCACTCTACTATCAATAGCTTCTAACTCTGCCATATGCCTGTTGAATTCATCAATAGTGTATGCTCTTGCTAACGCAAAGTATACTTCTTTGATTTGTTTTTGGCTCTTCTTGAAGTTTGTCTTTATGTTGTTCCACAAATGGAACATACATGCACAATGAGGGACTTCTGGATAGACAATTGAAGTTGCTCTCCATATACCATCATGCCTGTCTGATACAATGCACATTCCCTCTCTTTGTCCATAGGTTTCTCTGAACTGCACGAAGAATCACTCCCACGATGCATCATTTTCCGAATCAACAATTGCATATGCGAGGGGTAGAATTTGTCCTGTAAAACCCAAAGAACAAAATATCAATTATAACACACTATATTAATTTAGCATTTCATATAGTAGTATAGTCATAGGTAGGTGCAGGTGTGTAGCAAAATAACTATATACTCTGTTGGTATACTTGTATACCATACTGGTATCATATAATATTTGAAAATCTTTTTTGTTTCTTTAACTGAATGTAATTGGATTGTATTCTTACCCTCTGCGTCTTGCGTGGAAGCTGTGAGTATGGTCCCTCTATATGTTGACTTTAAAAAACTTCCATCAACTACAACTGTTGGCCTACAATAGACCCATCCTCTAATCGATGCATATATAGCTATGAATGCATACAAGAAGCTCCCATCTCCTTCAGTGTGTAGTCGTGTCACTGATCCTGGGTTAGCGTACTCTAACATATAAAGATATGTTGGCATTTTCTTGTATGACTCACTTGGTGTTCCTCTCAACAACTGCATTGCTTTTTCTTTTGATCTCCACGCTTGCATGTTGCTTAAGTTCATACCATATGCTTTTTGGATGTCTCTCTGGATATCTGTTGGTGTATATATGGTTATCGGGTCAACAAGTTTATCTTGTACCACAGCTGCGACAAAAGCTGAGACAACTTGCTTTTGTGAACAAAATCTCTTATCAGTTAAACAACTGTGGACAGAATTAAAATCCGTCACTTTGAAAAGATTTGATGCTTTAAGTCTCTAAGTGCATCTTTCATCCACGCATTCAAGGATATACCTGTTTATAATACAAATACAGTTATGTATCATGTTTTGTTGATAAAAAACACACACAAAATCCATACAATTATATAGTCACATAGTATACTCTGTTGGTATACTTATATATTGTATCAGTATCATATTTTGCTGATAAAAAACATAGACAAAGCAACACAATTCTATACTCACATAGTATACTGATTTAGCATACATATATACTATATTGGTATTATGTTTTACTGATAATAACAAAGACAAACCAATACAGTTATATACTTGCATAGTATACTGATATAGCATACTTATATACTATACCAGTATCACTGATAAAAAACACAGACAAATTAATACAATTCCATACTCGCATAGTATACTGATTTAGTATACTTATATACTATATAGATATCACATAGTTTTTTACTTGAAAACATGCAAACGAACCTTCTTGGGCATGATTTTGTCACGACCCCCGTTCACCCTCCATGAACATGTTGTGATGGCACCTAGTTCCTACAACTAGGTAAGCCTAACAGTGCGGAAATAACCTTTTAACTTGAGGAATAATCAATTAAAACTGAACATATGAAAAATAATAACTGAATATAAGGCCGCCCGGCCAATACAACTCTAAAGATATGCGGAAGTCTACAATTCAATCCCAAAACCCGAAAACTCACGGGAAACACAGGCTAATAGAATTATCATAAGTACTCTAATCTCCAGAATATCTACATCAAAAGTATGATAGGGTAAAAGCTTTACAACTAGAATAAGGAAGAAGACTCTTTGGTCTGCGGACGCTGCAGATATACCTCGAAGTCTCCGTGTATCTCCTCGCCTCAAGGATAATGCGCCTGAGAAGAGGTACCTGGATCTGCACATGAAAAACATGCGCAGGAAGGGCATGAGTACACCACAGCTGTACTCAGTAAGTGCCAAGCCTAACCTCGGTTGGGTAGTGACGAGGAAGGTCAGAGCCCTACTGAGGTAAAATATAATATTAATTAACAGTATAATAATCTGACAGAAATAATGAGTATAACAGTGAGATAAGGCAGGTCAACTAGGTAATAACAACTACAAAAGACAGAGTAAACACAGAGTAAATACAGTTCAATATCAATGATACCAATGAGGGTCTCCCAGGATACCGTCCTGTAGCCCTTTTCTCAACTGTCCAGTAGATCTCCCGGGATACCGTCCCGTAGTCCAACTCATGTACCAAACCGAAGGATCTCCCGGGATACCGACCCGTAGTCCAACCATCAATGTGCAGGGGGATCTATCGGGAATCTAACCCGCAGTCCCCAAAGTAAAAGTGCAGGGGGATCTACCGGGAATCGAACCCATAGTCCCAAAGTAAACAGACAGGGGGGGGGGGGAGGGGGAGCTACCGGAATCCCACATCCGTAGTCCCAATGTAAATGCACAACCACAACCAGAAATATACCAAGGAATGAAGTACGAAATACAAACACAGATAGAACTAGCCTAGCATGCTTCACGTAGAACAGTCAAAACAACTTAAGCAAATAGGCAATCAAGTCAACTAAACATGCTTTTCCTAATCTAGCACAAGTTATAATTTCAAGTAGAATAAGGCAAGTAAGAAAGAAACTAAATCTCAAAGTAAAAATCGGAATTTCATCAATCGGCTCAAGTACGCGCTCGTCACCTCACGTACAAGGCACTCAAAAATCAAGTAACAATCCTAAGGGGAAAGGTCCCCCACACAAGGTTAGACAAGCCACTTACCTTGAACCGGCTCAAAATCAACTAGAAATCACACCCTTGCCACGAGCATCCGACTCCAAATGGCTCAAATCTATTCAATTCAATTACACATTGTAAATAACATCGCAAACACCTGGTTTTGCTATTAAATTCAAAGCTACAGCGTAAAATTAGGTGAAATGACCAAAATGCCCTTCAGGCCAATGCCTCAGAATCAAATAATTTTCACATTTTCAGAATCCCCGTACTCTCACGAGTCTAACCATATAAAAATCTCCCAAATCGGAGGTCAAATGCCCACTCAAAATCCAAAAGTTAGGTCTAAGAAGTTTTACCCATTTTCTTCCAATTTTGATCCCAAATTCGAATTTTAAATGATGGATTTAACTACAAAATGATGAAATATAGCTAGGAGGGATCAAATAAACATTACCCAATAGTCTTCTCTTCAAAACCCTCTGAAAATCGCCCTTCCCCGAGCTAAATTCGACTTTTTCTAACTTATGAAATCAAACCCTCGAATTTTCTATATCAGAACAGGTGTTTCCGCTTTTGCGGACAAGGGACCGCATCTGCGATCCCGCTTCTGCGGACCAACTCACCGCTTCTGCGGTTTTTCATTAAAGCCAAGAGTTCCGCTTCCGCGATCTTAAACCGCACCTGCGGCTGCCGCTTATGCAAATTCCTTACCGCTTCTGCGGTTTCAATCAAAATCCCAAGGACCGCATGTGCGACTACTATCTCACAGGTGCGTAACCGCTTCTGCGGTTAAACTTTCGCACCTGCGGAAACTGAAGGAACACTCAAATTCCGCTCCTGCGATGGACAGGCCGCTTCTGCGGCTCCGCATCTGCGATTCCCAAGCCGCAGATGCGAAAATACCAGAAGCAGCAATGGTTCAGCTGCTGCAACACCTCTCAAATTCTTCCGTTAACCACCCGAAATCATCCCGAGGCCCCCGGGACCTCAACCAAAAGCACCAATAACACCTAGTACCTCATTCAAACTTGTACAAATCCTTAAACCACCTAAAACAACGCCGGAAACTCGAATTAAACAAGGATTTGAGCCTAAGAACTTCAACTTTTATCAAAATACGCTTTCGATCAAAAACCTAACCAAAACACGTCCAAATGAACTGAAATTTTGCACACACATCCCAAATGACATGACGGAGCTACTGCAACTTCTTCCAATCCGACCCTTGGATCAAAAACTCACTATCGGACCGGGAATTTCAAAAATTCAAACTTCGGCATTTCAAGCCTAAATGAGTTACGGACTTCCAAAATACATTCCGAACACGCTCCCAACTCCGAAATCACCTAACGGAGCTAACGAGACCATCAGATTTCCATTCCGAGGTCGTCTTCACACTGTTCCGACTATGGACCATTTTTCCACACTTAAGCTCTCGTTTAGGGACTAAGTGTCCCAAAACTCTTCGAAACTCAACACCGAATGTCCCGGCAAACCAAAATAGCAGAAATGAACTTAGGGGAAGCAGTTAATGGGGGATCGGGGCGTAAATTCTTAAGACGACCGGTCGGGTCGTCACAGATTTATTAACCCGATATTGACATTTTTGTCTAACGGCATACTGTTTCATAACGAGAGCCAACAGGTTCTTGTCTTTGTACATTTATCCTTTTTCAACATTTTGATGAAATTGATCAGTTATGATGTTTGCATTATCAAGTTGTAAAATGGCGTCATCTCCTTCTTGCACATCAAACGTACTAATCATATCAGTGCTTTCAAATTGTTTAATTTCTGATGAAATTGGAGCAACATCGAAACTAGATGTGCTTGCAGCTATAGTGTTTTTAGCAAACGACACACACAGGGGAAGTGTTGTCATCCTTGCACTTAATTTTTTCAATTCCATGTAAACACTAACACTCATATCACTGCAAATTGTAATTGGTGGATATCCTTGAGCAATAGCATACTGAATAACTATTGTGTTACTGTCCTTTTGCAGTTGCTTTGCAATTTCTCTGAGAAGTTGTTCAAATATCCAATAGGTCTTTATTAGAATTGCATCAACATGAAAATTTATGAAATTATTGTTATCATCCCATTCTCCACTATGCTACAACAGAATTGGTATATTTTCCATGATTCTGAAGTTATAATCACTTTTATGTCCAAAATAGAATCTCAACAATGCAAATTTCAACAGTGTTGATGTCAAATATTGAATTTCAACAACAGATTTTTCGAAATCAAACCTCTAGATCTCCAGATCTCCAAACCGAGATTAGAATTTTCAGCTAAAAATTCAGAAGTTTGAGCCTTAAACTTCTGTAATACTTATAATTTTTGAGATTCTGCTCTGCCAGCGAAATCAAAATCCGAAAACAACAGGGAAATCAAAATCTCAAAACAACAGCGAAATCAAAATCCGAAAACAAGATGCGAATCAGCATCTTCGATCTGTTTTTTCACACTTAGCGATCTTCAAATTAGGGAATGTCTGTGGAAATCTCAATTTTGTGCGCTTATTTTCTGAAATTTTGAGCAGCTTTTGGGTTTTTATAGTTAGGGCATTAAGCGTGAGGTAGTCCCATTTATTTATTAAATGGGTAGGAGATTGTAATTATTTAGTGGATAAAATTCTTTTATGGGTAGGACAAGGTAAATAGTTTCACTTTTATATGTACTCCTGTCTTTTCCCCTTAAATTTAATGGCAGTTTTTGTCTTTTACTTATTAATTTGCTTGCTGTTAATACATTGTGGTGTTGTCTCAACTAAAAATTAAGTGTAGCTCATTTGATTGCATGTACAAGTTACTATAATACCTTTTTAAAATTCTGTATTAGTAATACAATGTTAGTTGTACAAAATTGGTATAAAACTCATCATTATAATATTATTCACTTGTTATAAAATCAAGAAAGACCAGGAAAGATTGCTTGAAATAAAAATAAAAATTTGAAAAATTATAATTCTAACCCACGTTACTGTCCAATAAAATTACTAATATTTTATCGTTACCTGCATAAAGACAGATGTAATATAATATAGAGACTTATATGTATATTCAAATTGAATGGACATTAACCTTTGAAAACTAAATAAAACCTCCAAGTATCTCAAGATCTGTTTTAATACCATTTAGGAAACAAAACAGATATATTAGAAATTAATAAACAAAATACAATGAAAATTCATTGTCTCGCTCAAATACTGTATTTTGAAATAATTTATATCACATTGTAAAGTTACTAAGTTGAATTAAAAATCATTTCATTTTAACCATCTTTATTCCACTTCATTGAAACGTCGTTTTCCCCCCTCACATACTCCATTCGTTCCAAAATTTAAATCTCACTTAATGTCTAAGAGTCCAAGAAATGAATTTTGATCAAAAAAAAATTCAGTAGTAAGAATTTAAATTTGAAACAAAATTTTTGCCTTACTTTTTCAGAAAAAAACTCTTCCGTTCAAAACGAATCACATATTTATATCTTTCTATAATTAGGAATAATTTTGAGTATAATTTTTTTTTTATTCTTAATGACATAACTTACAGTCATAAAAATATTAATGACTGGTTTAAAATCACAAGATTCAAAAGTCTTTTTTAATTTTTTTTTAATTTTTAGTCAAAAAACACAAATTGTAATGGAAAAAATGCCATGGTTAAATCATCTTGAGTATGTAAATTTACTTGTAGTGATTAAGGATCAAATTCATTAGATACGAAAAAAACAAAATAAATAACGTTCTCTTTTCTCGGTCAAAAATGAATCTTTCCAGGAACATTCATTAGTTTCAAAAAGTGTGCAGTACTATTTTCTCCAGGAAGATGGCTGGAGTTCAAAGCTAAGGCCATCTCCAATGGTACTCTATTTTTTGCATCAAATTCAAATTTGGTGCAAGAAATAGAGAAAAATTGCTCCAATGGTATTTCATTTGTTGCTCTATTATAGAGCATGAATAGTGTTGCACCAAATTTGGTGCAACACTATTCATTACTCTATATTTGGTTTAATAATTTTTATTTATTTATTTTTATTGTTGAACTTTTATTTAATTATATATTATGTATATAATTAACTTTTATATTAAGATTTTTATAATTTTAATTTTATATCTTATTTTTTGATATATTAATTTTTGTATATATTATATTTATATAAAATTATAAGTTAATTTTTATTATTGTTATAATTGTATAAAAAGAAATATAACCATTATTTAAAAATAACAATACATAAAATAAAAATACATTATAATTAAAGTACATAAAAGGAGGATATATTAGAATTGAAATTATATTAAGAACATAAAACATAAGTTTAGTAATCCCCTATGTCATTTTCAGGTGCACCATAATTACCAAAATACTGAGTGAACGGGGTAGAAGATTGTTGTGGTTGTGGTTGTTCAAATTGTTGACTTCTTTTATCGATTATTCGTTTTTGTTCTTNTACGGTAGAAAAGGTAGTAGATCAAGATCACCGATTTGAACAATTTTTAATTCGACACAAAAAAATTAAGGATAAAGATGCGCATTTGGCACTTCGTAATGCATTAATCGAGCATTTATGGGAGAATAGATGCGAAAATTAAATATTTATGTGGTACTTAAATTAAATTTGACTATGATGTAATATTTATTTAATTATGTTTTATTAATGATTTCATTTTTTGTTAATTTATCCTTTATGTAAAATTTTGTAATAAATGATTATATAAGTGATGAATGTGAATTATATATAATGAATATGGAAAAAAGAAAAAAGATAGTATTAGTTTGAAGGAAATAAAAAATGAAAAGTAAATAGGAGATAATAATATAATATAGAAGGGAGAGAAAATTTGGTATAAAAAAATAATGTAATTGTTGGAGTAAATTTGATGTTGCACCATTTTAGAGTGAAAAATGGTACAAAAAATAGAGTGATTGTTGGAGATGCCCTAAAGAAGGCTACAGGATATGTGTTAGGCACGTGTTCCTAAAATCATCATCTTTTCCAGGAACTTAATTGTCTTCAAAGTTTGTTGTATTTACCAAAGTGTATAAGGGCAACTCATGTAATAAACTAAAGAAAGACGGGCAAAGGGAATACATAAAGACCGCCATTTATCAGTTTACCAAAAAGGACCCTAAAGGTGCATAATTTACGTAAGTGTTAAATAGAATGTGAAATAATAAATGCTACACCTAGGGGTAGCAGTGACCTGCAAATTAACCACGTGATGGGGCAGGGTGTAATTATTACATCTGTTGTAGCTTTTGATGAATGGCGAGGGTTAAAATAGTGAAGCTACAAAAATATATACCCTGCTTCCAAGCCTCTTCTATATATTATAGAATGAACAGTTCGGATTAACTGATTTGAAGTAGTTGATAAATATTAGGTGCTCAAAAGTACTTTTAATTAGTGAAATTGATTTAATAAATAAGCAATTATGTATTTAAGTATAAGTGCTTAAATTAATAATAATTTGTTGTAGTATTTGATAAAAAAGTACTGATAAGCTCTTTTTCTGTTAAAATGACTTAAATAACCTTAGAACTATTTACATTTATAAGGACGTAATTTCTTCAAATTTTAGATTCTAGATCGATTCAAATACAAAATATTCTATTTGTTATTTTAATTTAAATACAACTGTGCTTAGATAAGATAATATTTATGATAAATATAATTTATTTATGATAAGCATATAATCATAAGTTATAATAATAAATAAATTGACAAAAGTTTCTCAGTAAAAAATAAACCTAAATAGGACAAATTATTTTAAGAGAAACAAACATTGTCTTCATCACCAACTCACTTAGAAAACAATACACCAAAAATTTGATATGTCCTCATTTATTACATACACTTCAAATATTAATACACAATCACATTAGATATAAGTATGCAAAGGAATAGAGAATTTGCTTATCTTAAATAGTCAACGAGAATTGTAGACTTGAAGAGGTGTGTGTGTGTGCGGGCGGGGGGGGGGGATTAGGTTGAAAAAATACTTGAGGCAGTGAGTATCGATGCAGGAGTTTTGTTCTAAAACGGAATATTTTAAGGATAAAATAGTAAAAATCTTGGTCAAACTTAAAGTGCTTATAAGCTAAAAATTCATAAGCTGGGGGTGACTAGCTTATGACTTTTGGCTTATTTTTGACTTATAAGTACTTGGCTTATAAGCACGGTTAACTTTACCAAACTCGTAGATAAGCCGAAAAGTGCTTATAAACTAGTTTGACCTGCTTGTAAGCTTAGCCAAACACCCTCATAATCTTGAAATAAAAATTTAGTACTCCTTATCATTTTTTTGATTACTAATCCTGGAATAAATTATCCCGTTTAAAAAAAGTACTAGAATATTTTATATGTGCCAGAGGGTAAAATTGTAATCACATGATAAGTTATCACGGGATAAAGCAATCAAATTGACAAGCCCAGGATTAATATAACATACCAAACGGTCAATAAGAAATAACACCAAAAATTACTAATCTCAACATAACTTATCCAGTATAACTAATCCTAGCATAATTTATTTTCAAACCAAACAACTCATCTCTATATCTATATCTATATCTATATATCTATATATTATATTAAAAGCACGAAGGCCCTTAGCGAAATGTCGTTCGCCTTTTTTACCCTTTTAAAATAGAGTTTATATTGGATAAATTAGTCATTTAATTATATTCCTAATATTTAGCACTTTAAATCAACTAAAATTTTATTTAATATATTTTTCCTTATTTGAACTATGTAAAAAGTACTAACATTTAAAGCTTTAAAATCNCTATTACTAATTTCTACTTTCCTTCGTTCTTCTCCTTCTTTACTTCTTCTTCTCCTTTCTTCTTTTTCTTTTTCATTCTCTCATTCTTCTTCCTTACTTTCTTCTTTCTTTTCATCTTTTGTTGATGTTGATGTTGCTGCTGCTGGTTCGTCTATGTCATCATCTTCTTCTTCATTTTCTTCTTTCCCTCTTCATCTCATTTTCATCTTCTTCTTCTTTCATTTTTTTCTTTTCTGGTGGTTTAAAATATACGAGAGAAAGAGAAAAATATAAAATTTTAAGTAAATATTTTGCAAAATACTCTCGAGATATTTTGAGACATCCCCATAAATGAGTATTCTGCTTGAAACATCTCCCGAGATATTTGAAATATTTCAAACATCTCCTGGGATTTTTGAAACATCCCTAGGATGTTTGAAACATTTGTCGGGAGATTTGAAACATCCATCGGGATATTTCTTTTACTTTTTTCTTTTTTTCTAGTGTTGTTCTCATTGATCTTTTTTCCACGGACGTTTCAAACGTCCCCACAGATGTGTGCAGATGTTTGAAACATCTCAGTAGATGTTTGAAACATTTCTCTATATATTTGAAACATCTTTCCTAAATGTTTAAGGATTAGGAGTGACGGGGATAGAGAAGAGCGTTGCGAGATGGAGGAACAAGGGGAGGGGGAGGAGGAGGAGG
>NW_017671211.1:153608-193887 GCF_001879085.1 Nicotiana attenuata | reverse complement strand
ATAGGGGGTGGAGGAGGAGGACTTTTTTGTAAATAAAATTTTTTTGGAGTTCTTAAAAATTATATCATTAACCTTAATTACAAAAGTATCCCTTCTACTCCATTCTTAACACTTTTGCCTTAAAATTGATATAAGTTTTGAAGTGTCTTAAAAATTTAATTCCATGCTAAGGGTTTTAGTGGGCTAATTTGGATAATTTTGAAAAAGATTTTGCTGATTTTGGAGGGAGAAATTTAAAAATAGCCAGATTTACAAGTGCTAATTGAAAAATAGTCACAATTTCAAAAGTAATCGAAATTTAGCCACTTTTCATGTAAAGATAAATTTGAATGAAAACATTGTTCAAAATCTGAAAAATATTCCAGCATAATATACTGGAGTTCCAGCATAATATACTAGTCCAGCATAATATGTTGGAAGTTCATACACAAATGCTCCAATCTCCGGTATATTATGCTGGAACTTTCCGTGTGTTGGAGTTCGAGCATAATATGCTGGAAGTTCATACACATGTGCACCAATCTCCAGTATATTATGCCGGAACGTTCGTATTGCAGCAAAATAGTGGCTCTTTTTCAATGACTTCGCAAATGCTGGTTATTTTTTGATTATCAGTCCGAAAACTGGCTAGCCTGTGCTATTTTTACGATTTTGGATAGTTAAGGAATATATGTTTAGCCATTTTCAAAATTAATAACATACAAAATATATAATTTTTTATATACTTATATATTTTATATCATATGATATACATATTTATACACTTTTTGACTAGCGAATATAATTAGTTTTGGCTAATTGATAATTTTGTGTTTTGCCCAATAAGTTTTGGAAATACCCTGACATAAAAAGACGAAACAATAAAAAATTTGACAAGTGAAACCCAATACTATGTTGGAGGACAAAAATCAACTAATATAAAATTCCACCACCGATGTCTGGAGTTTAGAGCTTTTAAAATTAAAACTCCAACATATTATGCCGGACCTTCAAATTTGAGATTTGAACAAATAAATGTTCAAACTCCAATAATCGTCCATGTAGTTCTTCCATGTTTTAAGTAGGTGTGATTTTATCCAAATTTTATTTTCGTGGTTATTTCCTTATTACAGTTCAAATAGTGGCTAAAAACTCATGGCAGGCCCAAAGTGTGATCATCCCACCCATTTTTTTTTCTTTTTGAAGTGGTTTATTATGAAAATTTCGAGGGAAACTTGCTATAGAAATTGTGGGCGTTACTGTGTTAAAACAAAAAATCAGGAAAACCAAAACTGTTAGAAGAATTAAAGAAATCTGGAAAAATAGTAGAGAATCAGAAATATTCCGAGTCCACAAGTTTCTTGTGTGTCCTTATGGAATTTTAACCCCCTCACACGTTGCCAAGGTAATGGATTAAATCCTCCCAGGATAAAACGGAATAAACCTTCCTGCAACAATGGCAATACAAACTGCAGGATCCCAACGAACTCAAAGAACGGAGCAAAATCACACTTACGGATTGGAGAGAGATTGACTGCGAATTAGGATGCAGTATATTCAAAAAGAAAGAAGTTCTGGAGTGTTTTTCGTGTGTAGAAAATGGAGCCCTGCCTCAGAATTTATAGGCAATTATCAGAAGAGGTGTCTGGAAAAGGTGCCTTTTCAGAAGAATACGCTGTCTGCCGCGGTTCTACCGCGGTTACGGCAGAACCGCGGTCAGAGAGGCTCTCTGAATCTGCCTGCCGCGGTTCTACCGCGGTTACGACAGAACCGCGGCCAGAGAGTCCCTTTGAATCTTCAGCAGGGTTCTGGCGTATTTTCAGCAGTGATTTGGCATTTAATTAATTATTAAATAATTAAATAAATTTTGTCCAAAAATAATCTTATCGATCGATTTGACAAATCCAAAGCCGAAGCCGAAGCCGAGCCGCGCGAGCGACGACGACGGCGCGAGGGTTCATTCTCTTCAACTCCTTAAGAGCTTTAAGAAGTGATTCTATATATAAGCACACAAATGTGATTGTCCCTCACCAAAGAGGGACAAAGTGCAATACAAAAGTTCACTTCTTCAAATTTTTATTTTTCCCTCCATTTTATTTCCCTCCTTTTCCAATTCACATTTCTTCTACTTTAAAGCCCAATGGCTTAAAGTCCAACAGAAATAACCTTATTGGACCAAGGCGCAGTCACCTCCTTTAGCGGAATAGAGCAAAGAGTTGTTCATTAAACGGAAAAAGGTTAAAGTTGCCCATGTACTACTCCCTCCGGTCCAAAATAAGTAATTTTTTGGCCTTTTTCTTGTGGTCCAAAATAAGTGATTTTTTCAGATTTCAAGAATGAATTAATTATTTTTTTCCTACATTGTCCTTGAAGTAAATGGTATTGGAATATGTGTTAGGAGTGTTTATGTGAGATAGTAAAGGTTAATATGGTCAATTCTATTGCTAATTAATGCTAAAAGGTGGATTTCTTAATTTGTGTGAAAACATCCAAAAAATTACTTATTTTGGACCGGAAGGAGTATCAAATATTATTTTAAAATGTCAACCGTTATACCATTTGGTCAACCGAGTCCTTATCATTATACTATCGTTCAAATTTGCCCCTAATTTAAATATCAAGTCACGTGTCGCTCTCGTATTCAATTAACCTATCCCCAATTTAAAAGACTCAAATCCTCTCATATCCACCCCATTACACGACCCTAAACCCCAGAAACCCCACCGGCCAAAAAAACCATTAGCACATTCACTAATATTCTCCATAACTAAGCACACACCTTGACCGAGAAGGTCACTTCCTCACCTCGCTCTCACATAACAAGCACACATAGTGCACCTTTTTTTTTCACTCTCCACTCTTTAACACCACAAAAACAATACAAGGTACTCGAATAAAAATTAGATTTTTATTTCTTTTGGAGAAAATCACTTTAAAATTTCAAATTTTTGTTGCGGAAGAGTCGCCGGAGAAATTGTCCCACCTTACTAAAGGTCACCGAAAAACCAAAAAACGACGGGTAGATCCGTGGATTTTCAATGGGCACTGGTGAGGATCCGTTATCCGGCGAAGTTCAAAAAATTGTGGAACCTCCTATTTTTTAGATCTAATAACTTGCCAAAAAGAAAGAGAAAATGAGTAGAAGAAAATAAAAGAGGGTTGAGGCAGTGGTGTTTTGGCTATTTTTTGGTTAAAATCTGTAGTGGAACTCGTAGGTTTTCATGGTGGTTAAAATAAAGAAGAGGAAAAACAATGAGAAAGAATAGAGATAGTCGGTGGTGGTGGCCTTGTAATTTTTCCGGAGAGTTTTGCCGATTCCGTTTGGTGGAACGAGGTTGCTATTTGGATGACAAAACAAGAAGAAGAAGGGAGATGAAGCGATGGGGGGGGGGGGTTACAGTGGAGGTTAGTGCTGCCCGAAGGAATTTTCTAGTGAATTGCCATGGTTTCCGGTAGTTTTGGTGTGAGGAAAGGGAAGTGAAGAGAAGAGGGAAGAGGTGGGGGTTGGGGGTCGTGTCCGGTGGGATTATTTTGGGTTATTAGGTGTTGAGTCCGGAATCGAAATGTGGTTCTTTTAGACTCAAAATACTTTTTTAGGTGTAAAAAAAAGTTACCATTCTATATAAAACACGGTCATGAACCGCGTTTTACCTTAACGGCCGTTTGGGACGTTAAGGTAAAGCGCGATTCATGATCGTGTTTTATGTAAAACGCGCTTTGATACTGTGCTTTACCTGAAAGTTGATAAGACTTTTATATAAGCGCGATTTAATACCGCATTTTATATAAAACGCAGTATTAAACCATATTTTATATTTTTTGTGGGCCCACCAATAACTCTTCTGCGCTTAAGTGATATAAAAATAATTCAAATATGTAAAACGCCCATTTAAACTGCATTTTACTTTCAAAATTTGACCCCCCTCCCGGGATTGGGCATTGTCTTATTTAAAGGCATTAAGGGTTTTGAGAAAAATCATTCAGAAAATACTCCAACTTCGTGATAAACTTTTGTTGTTGTTAAATTGTCAAGCTTTTTTCATAATGTCTTAAGAGCGAAAAGTAAGAGTTTCATTATATTGGGGGGGGGGGTGAGGTTGTGGTGGCGAATAACTCAGTGAGCTATAGTTTATCTCCACAAAGTCATGTTAAGTTGCCACTTACAATGGAGTACGATAGACTGGTATCGTTGTTATGCAATAAAATAAAGTTGAGAAAACGTTCAGTGAATCTTAAAATAATCGGAAGATATCCGTATTCTGTGACTCCGCAAGGGGTTGCTTGTTACGCTGAGTTTAACATCGAGGATGATGAAACTCTGAGAGATTTTTTGGGGACTTCGGATGAATACCGGGAACTTATTTTGATAAAAATGTTGGAAATGTACGTGAAGGTTGAAGACGTTCGCAATAATGATGTTGCGCAAAGCAGGGATAACCCTCAATCATTGGGTGGTTATTCTGGAGCAGTTTTAGCCCAAAAGGTTCCGGCTGAAAGAGTTTGGCCGGATCTAAACTTATCTCCACGGGCGAACAAAGAGCGAGGAAATAATTTCTCTCCTACTATACATAATCCACAAGACGAATGATAAACTTCAATTTTCCTTTGTGTTACGATGTTTATTTTTGTTGTATTGAATTTGTATTAACACTCATATATTCCACACGGGGTACCGTCCAGATATGAATTTTACAAGTTATGACCCCACGTCTAGTTGGAATATGCATAGTTTTGGTGTGTTGGATCACGGTGGTCCATCCGGGAGTCATCACCAACTGGATAATGTCCATCATGGAATGTCAACACACTACGACTTGTAAGTGAAGTGATATAGCTATATGTAAAGTATTTATCAATTTGAGTAGCTTATCATTTTGTTGTTTGTGCAGTGAAAATGAGCAAGTTGATGGTCCTGACCTCACTCAGTTGCCCGTAGACGACGTATTTACTCGAGATTTGGCAGATGCGCAGAGTCCGGAAGATAATAGTGATTATGACAACAATTCCGATGAGTCTGGAGATGACACACCCTTCCCTGACGAAGGTGATGATGAGGAGGAAGTGAATGTCGAACCTGAGCTGATGAGGGAGCATGCTCCACCTCCCGTTAGACCAAGAGTGTACGAGTCCCACGTGCCATTTCATTCAAGGTATATTCCCTACCTTGATAATTTCATTAATTTGTCAAGTATGCCGGATGTGGATGCCCTCACAAGGGATTTTGACGAAATTTAGGCAGCAATGTGGGATGAGTCTAGACCAACGGTGCTAGCAAAGGGCATGTTTTTTCCCGATAAAGCTCGCCTATCCAGGGCTTGTAAAATGTACAACATAAGAGAGTGTCGTGAGATGATAGTATGGGAGTCAAGTCTGGAGGTATACAAGGTTGTTTGCCGTAGATGGTTTACGGTTTGTCACCGGATGCTGCGTGCGAGCAAGAAGGAAACAGGGTTGTGGAAAGTGGGTAAATATATTAGCACCCACAATTGTGAAATAGACACATTTAATGGGAATCACTTCAACTTGGATGTTGACTTGATTTCTCTTCAACTGATTCCACATTTGGAAGTGTCCATTAGGTACATGATCAAAAAGTGTATTACATCCATCCACCAGGAATATAGGTGTACTATTACCAAAAGAAAGGTATATTTCGGGCGCAAACGTGCATTTGAAATTGTTTATGGTGATTGTGATAAGTCATTTGCATCTCTACCCAGGTACATGGCCGCACTGAAGCACTTTAACCCGGGACTGTTGATGAATGGAAGCATGAGCGAAGTCCAGGAATACCGGAATATATATTCAGATAGGTGTTCTGGGCATTTAAACCTGATAATAGGTGAATTTGACTATAATCACACCATTAAATAATCACCTTCTTGTGTAGTTTTAATGCTAAAAGTGATGACAAAATGCTCTTATTAGTGCTTTTCATGATTTGTAGGTGATATATGTATAAGGAAGGCTAAGAAGCAGTTTTGGAGTTAAAAGTGATGAAAAAGAGGCCAACTGTGAAATTTTCCAAGTGAACCATGCAAAACAGGCCGAAAATTCAGAGTACTGGATCCACCGCGGTTCTACCGCGACCGCGGCAGAACCGCGGTGGGAAGCAGCTTCAGAAGATCAGAGAATCCGCGAGGGTGTTTGGCCGCGGTTCTACCGCGACCGCGGCAGAACCGCGGCAGGCGCAGAAAATACAGGGACCAAAGTGTCAATTACGGGATTTTTAGACCTAAACCCTATTTAAAACATTAGAGTTCGCCCAAGAGAGGCATGTATTGATTTTTTAAGGTTTCTTAGCAAGGAAAACCATTGTGAGAGAATACTCTAAACATCTTTCTTCTTTTCTTTTGATTTTTATGATGAATTCAATCTTAGTTTCTTTTCCCATAGCCATGAGTAGCTAAATTCCTTGTCTAAGGTTTTGATGGAACCTATTGGGTGATGAACTTCTTGTTTATGTGAATACAAATTGCTAGTTTAATCTCTATTTGTTCAACTTCGTGTTCGTTGTAGTTAATTGACATGATCCTCAATTAGCTGTGCCTATTTAGTGTGCATAACTTGGAAAAGAGTGCATATTTAGGGTATTGTTGAACAACACCACTCCTAGATTATTAGAGGAATCTATAATTGCGGGTTTAAAGGCGGGATTAGGGATAACAAAGCCTTGGGTGTAATCTAAAGTGAATTGTGCTAAATAAAGTAAGCTAGTGTATCTCGGGAGAGTGCGATAGTAGATTACTGTGATTACTCGGGAGAGATTTGAGGTAAGATTAGCGTTCATGATTGATAGAGATGTGTGGGTAAATTTGTATAAGCATAAACAGAAGGGATTCCATCAATAGGGGAAATCATTGCCTTAGCTCTTCCTCATAACCGTTTACAACCTTATTAATTTAGTTTACAGCTATTTAGTTACCTGCAAGCTAGTTGTTAAAGAACACTCAACTGAGATTTGAATATTTGGGAAGCTGGCTCAGAAGAATTAGTGGGTCTGAAGATAGTGGTTGATAGGTTAACTCTCTGTGGATTCGACCCTGGCGTAATACTTGGGTTATATTTGCAACGTCCGCAGAGTCCTTTTTAGAGGGCATAGTTGGGCGTGATCAAAACCAGCAATTGATGGTTTTGTGTATTGCCGTCCTGTAATTTCCATAGACTGTACTCATGTCTATAGAAAGTATGATATTAAGCTGTTGATTGCCGTTGCAGTAGATGCCAATGGACAAATATTTCCACTAGCTTTTGCCATCTGTGCCAATGAAAGCCAAGAGACGTGGACGCCATTTTTGAACTACTTGAAACAACACGTTGTTAAACAACGTTCAGGTATTTGTCTAATATCTGATCGACATGGTGGTATATTAAGTTATGTAGAGCATTTGCTGAATGGAAGGAACCATATGCATACCACCGTTACTGTGTGAGGCACCTGAAGGCCAATTTCCACAAGAAATATCCCAACAAAGACTTGCATGATTAATGTGGATGGCTGCAACTAATCACCGACAATACAAATTCAGGAGGCGCATAGAATCGATCTGCCAGTTAGACGAAAGAGCCTATAATTGGTTGATGCAACATGAGCTTCACAAGTGGACATTGCATGCTGATGGTGGCAGACGATGGGGAACCCTGACTACAAATGTGTCCGAGTCTATCAACGGGTTATTAAAGTCTGCACGTGGATTGCCTATTACTGCCATGTTCCAGATGACATTCAAACAGATGTCGGAGAAGTTTATTGAAAGGCATAGAGGTGAATCAGAATTGATGAAGAGGGGTGTTGAATTTATGCCAATACCAATGAAACGATTTGAGAAATACAGGAGGTGAGCACATTGGCATTCATATTTACAGTATGATCACGACGGGGCATTTTTGAAGTTCGCACCGCTATCCATCAACACCAAATAATATACACACCGTAAATGAAGCCAACAGGTTGTGTTCATGTGGGAAATTGACCATCTACCACATGCCTTGCTCACATGCCATGAAGTGCTTTCAACAAACAGGTTTAGGGGCAACCAACTATATTGATAGGCAATACAGTGTTGCTGCATACTTAAACACATAAAGTGGGAAGTTGCAGCCAGTGGGTGCTGAGCGTTATTATCCGCTGGAACCATTTAAAATGTTGTGTAACAAGGACTATTTGCGCAAGCTACAAGTGCAAAAGAGAACGCGCATACGGAACCAAATGGATCTTGGTGATACCGTTTATGCGCGTAATGTGGCATATGCTCGCAAACAGAACACGACTGTAGTAAATGTCCTTCAGTTGGTTTGGTTGGCGGTGGTAATCCAGCTCCTGGTGCAAGTTCGTCTAATGTGCCCAACTATCAAGGATGCACATAGTATTTGTTTTCGTAATGTTTTTTGTAATAAGTGTCTGTACTTGTTTATGTTGCAAGATGTATCAAATAAAATTATGTTTCCACAACCTTGTTACATCTTATTGATATTTAACATTTTTCAGTTGAGTAAATTAATGAATTTCTCCCTCCCCGTTCATGCAATAAAAAATAGTATTGGATTAAAAAATGGAAAATTTTACGTTCACTTTTGAGTTTCACTCTATAATTATTAGAAAACTACACTGTCAGAGGAGGAAGATGTTTGATAAATAAGTCAATATATATAGCGCGGTTAAATACTACATTTTGTTGTTGTCTTGTCGATCTGAAAAGCTGCCCGAATGCGAAAAAGCTATTTTGTATCAGAAAAGATCTTTAACACGCCAGGCATAGTGTGGTTAAATACTACGTTTTGCGTGAATATATATATATATAGCGCAGTTAAATACTATATTTTGTGTGTTGTCTTGTCGATCTGAAAAGCTACCCGACTGCAAAAAAGTTGTTTCGTATCAGAAAAAATCTTTAACACGCCAAGCATGGCGCAGTTAAATACTACGTTTTGCGTGAATATATATAGCGCGCTTAAATACTACGTTATGTGTGTTGCCTTGCCGATAAATAACGGGCGCATTCTAGTTGTTTTCTGCGTTTAACCTTAACAAATAGCAAAACTTTCCATAAAAGCAAGTTTTTTTAGCTTTAACAAATGTCTGACCGCATGTATGTACCAATGTGCCAATGTGGCTGTCACACCTCCTTTTCACTATCCCCGGAAGGGGGTATAAGGGAGTTTTTTCCAATTTAAGTGACAATCGAAACGAGATTATTTTATTAAAATCAGAGTCGCCACTTGGGATAATTTATGGTGTCCCAAGTCACCGGTTTAGAATCCCGAATCGAGGAAGTTGACTCTATTTACGGTCTGCGAACACAGAAATCCAGGTAAGGAATTCTGTTAACCCGGGAGAAGGTGTTAGGCATTCCCGGGTTCCATAGTTTTAGCACGGTCGCTCAACTATTGTTATTGGCCTGATTATCTAATTTTAAAATACTTTTAAACCTATGTGCATATTTTAACTTTAAAACCGCTTTTACTTATTTAAGGAATTATTTCAAGGTTATTTAAAACACATCGCAAGCCACGCTACATGAAATGCACCCGTGATTCACGACACGTCCTATTTAACCTTGTTGGAAATTAGAACCGGGTCACATGAAATGCACCCCCGGATTTGGAAATTATGTATCACAACTACGTCACGGGAACCGTAACCGTAGCTATGATGATTTAATTGCGTGCCTAAAGCAAACTACGGACATTCATCATTTTTATATCTAAGTTATGAAATTAATACGAGGGCCATGAATGACTAAATTGTGAATGGCACACCTCGGGCTATATGAACTAAATTTAATTTAGCGGCCTATTAGCAACAATTTTATTATTAAGAAAGTTTGTTCAAAGTTGCGCGAACGCATACTCCGAATTGGTTTTTATAATTGTAATCATAAAAAGAACAAGGAGAAATAATATGTCAGCTCAATCTAAGATATCTTCGGTAAACCCCAAGACCTAGAAAAGGTACTCAAGGCGCCATCACCAAAATCAACAAAACAAATGTGAAGATGAACGACTATAAATGATCACAGTGGCTGCCAGTCAGCATCTCCATAAATCAAAGATATAGAAGTTGCAATCAGGTCAGCTATCAACAGAAACATATAAACCAAAGAACAACCCAAGGATTGTTAATTGTTACCAGCTCCAAACCAAAGCAGAAGTTTCACACAACAAACACGAAAATAAGAACAAAACCATATGATTTTCTAAAGACGACTTCAATGTTAAACTTGATAACAAACATCATGAATAATACTTTTGAACGGAACAATCAGAGGCAAGAAAATCTGACCAAAAGTAAACAGAACCAGCACCGGAGTTACGAACGTTAACCTCGACAAATTGCAGACCTCGCCGGAAAAACAGGAACTTCGACGGAAAACCAACCGGATTCTATCGGAATTTGAACGAAACAATAATGAAACAAACCAGGTGACTAGAACCTCGGTCGAACCTAACTCGCAGCTACTGTCCAATCGATTTGTAGAGTGAGACCCGTCGTCTCCCTCTGACCACCGTTCAAATCAGAAGCAGCTCCAAGGTCTAGCCGCTGTGTTCTTTTGGAATGCTGCTGTAGGTTATGGGTGAAGCTTTGTTTCTGGTCGTTGGGTATGGTACGAAGATACAGGGATGGTCGTTGCTTTGGCTTCAGAAGAAACCATCGAAGATGGCTAAGAAGACAAAGACCATCGATCAAGGGGGTGGGGGTTCTATCTTGGTCTTCGGCAGCGGAAAAGTCCTCTAGGGTGTATATGTCTCTAGGTCTTCAGTGTTTTTGTTGTTCCATTTTTGAAGAAGAAGCCATGGCTATGTGTTTTTTTTAGAAGAAGATCGACATGGGGAGGGCCTTTGTTTTGATGAAAACGGCGTCTGTCAGCCTTAGGGATCTAGGGTTTTCTTTAGAGTCTATCCTCATCAGAAACGGCTGATAGCTAGCGTGTATATATGTCTAGGAAATTGTAGGGTTTTTTTTAGGTTAAGGGGTATGGGCCTAGGAATTATGGGCTAGATCCGAAAATTAGGCCTAAAAATGGGTCGTTTGAGCCCAAGTTTTATTCTTTCCCCGCGAACGAGACTAAAAATATGATCTCATTTATTAATTAGTCCTACTTAAGTAAGATAACTATTAAAATAAGACTGACCGTTAAAACAAAACTGCTTTTGGTATTTTTCAAGATTAAAAATGACTACAAAACTTTAATGAAACTATTTTTTTGTAATTTTCATTTTCTTGAAATAAAATAAAGTAAAAGAATCAAAATTAGTTGAAATAGCGATATTAGGCCTAAATTAAATATTTACAAGCTAAAATATAAAAAATCTTGGGGAGGGTCAAAAATCACATGTCTACAGCTGCCCCTCTTTGATTGGAAATACAAAGTATTTTCAGACAAAGAACGACTAGACAAGTTTTTTGACCCGACCCTTATTTAGGAGACCAAAACTAAGAGGACGGAGAATGTGACCCCGAGCCCTGGTATCTGAGCTGCCTACATATCCTTGTCTATAAAGGAATCAGGCCAGATGTAGTTCAGAAGTGAGTGAGATGATGGAGTATACCGAGGTGGAGAGCCGATCGAGGTGCCATTCCGTCGAGGTTCCGGTCCACGGTCCTGTTATTACATCAAAATAAAAAAATAAAAAAGACTAACTAAGCTTGTTAACTATGAGTTACAAGATTCCTATCTATGAGTCTTTTGAAGCTTGATCTTGAGTCTTGAATGGTTCTTCATGCAGACTTTGAATTTGAACCTTGACGCTCGCTAGTTGCAGGTGCTAGTTCATCTTCTTCAGCTCTTCGGATCAAAACTGGACATACCATGCTTGTGACTTCAGTCATGTCTTGAGCAGCTCACATCTTTCATCAACTTCTGCATTTGGATTCACTTCTTGCCTTTCTTTTTTTTTTATTCTGGATTGTGACTAACTTCCGTTGATCATCTCGGACTGTTGACTCGCATTCTTGCCGCGAGCTTCTTTTGTTGCTGACTTGAACTGCATTCTGAAGTTAATTCCTTTATTCTCCAGGTGGCGCCTAATTGCCAATATTTGAGCTGTATTCCCTTGTTCTCCAAGCGGGCGCCTGATTACCAAAACTTGAATTGTATTCCCTTTGTTACCTTAAACTGTTTTCCCTTGAAACCTGTGCTGTCTTCCTTTGAAACTTGAACTGCCCTCCTTATTCTCAAGGTGGGTGCCTGATTGCCGAAACGTGAACTGTATTCCCCTGCTCTCCAGGTGGGCGCCTGATTGCCAAACTTTAACTGTATTCCCTTGCTCTCCAGATGGGCGCCTGATTGCCAAGACTCTAACTGTATTCCCTTGCTCTCCAGGTGGGCGCCTGATTGCCAAAACTCTAACTGTATTCCCTTGCTCTCCAGGTCGGTGCCTGATTGCCAAAACTCTAACTGTATTCCCTTGCTATCCAGGTGGGCGCCTGACTGCCAAAAGTTTAACTGTATTCCCTTGCTCTCCAGGTGGGCGCCTGATTGCCAAAACTTTAATTGTATTCCCTTGCTCTCCAGTTGGGCGCCTGATTGCCTAAACTTCAACTGTATTCCCTTGCTCTCCAGGTGGCGCCTGATTGCCAAAACTCTAACTGTATTCCCTTGCTATCCAGGTGGGCGCCTGACTGCCAAAAGTTTAACTGTATTCCCTTGCTCTCCAGGTGGGCGCCTGATTGCCAAAATTTTAACTGTATTCCCTTGCTCTCCAGGTGGGCGCCTGATTGCCAAAACTTTAACTGTATTCCCTTGCTCTCCAGGTGGGCACCTGATTGCCAAAACTTCAACTGTATTCCCTTGCTCTCTAGGTCGGTGCCTAATTGCTAAAACTTCAACTGTATTCTCTTGCTCTCCAGGTGGGCGCCTGATTGCCAAAACTTGAAATGTATTCCCTTGCTCTCCAGGTGGGCACCTGATTGCTGAACTTGAACCGTCTTCCTTTGAAAATTGCTGCTTTCCCTTTATTCTCCAGGTGGGTGCCTGATTTCCAACACTTGCTCTGCTTTTCCCTCGAAACTTGACTTGTTTTCCCTTGTTATCCAGGCGGGCTCCTGATTGCTAGATTTCGAACTGTCTTCCTCTTGAAACTTGAGCTGATTTCCCTTGTTCTCTAGGTGGGCGCCTGGTTACCAACATTTGAATTGTATTCCTTTCCTCTGAAACTTGGATTGTTTTCCTTTGAAACTTGTTGCTTTCCCTTTGTTCTCCAGGTGGGTGCCTGNTCTGAACTTGAATTGTTTTCCCTTGTTTTCCAGGTGGGCGCCTGATTGCAGACACTCGAACCATCTTCTCTTGCTACTTGGAACTATTTTCCTTTGGAACTTGAACCATTTTCCCTGAAACCGCTTTCCCTTGAAACTTGAACTGTCTTCCCTTGTTCTCCAGGTGGGTGTCTTCCCTTGTTCTCCAGGTGGGTGCCTGTTTGTTGAAACTTTCTGTGTTCTCTTGTTTTCCATGTGGGTGCCTGCAATCAAAACAAACAAAACAAACGAAATTTTCTGCCCCAGTTTGCACTAGGAAGAATTGTGAGTTGTTAGAAAAATTGTAAACCACTTATACTATTGATGCAATGATGAGAGTAAACTAAAGACTAGACTAGGATGTGCGTCTCCTATGAGTAAAACCCAAAAACTTTGACTAGCAAGTGCGTCTGCTAAAAATAAAACCTGAATGAACCAAACTAGGAAGTGCGTCTCCTAGGAATGAACTTAAATGAACCAAACTAGAAAGTGCGTCTCCTAGGGGTAAAACTTGTATGACTCACACTAGGAAGTGCGTTTCCTATGAATGAACTCTCAATTTAGGAAGTGCGTCTCCTACAGGTGTATCCTGAAAGATCCAGACTCGGAAGTGCATCTCCTAGGGGTGAAACTTCAATGACTCAAACTAGGAAATGCGTCTCCTACGAATGAACTCTCAATTTAGGAAGTGCGTCTCCTATGGGTGAAACTTCATTGACTCAAACTAGGAAGCGCGTCTCCTATGAATGAACTCTCAATTTAGGAAGTGCGTCTCCTCAAAAAAAATATAACCTAAAAAATCCAGACTAGGAAGTGCGTCTCCTATGGGTAAAACTTCAATGAACCAGACTAGGAAGTGCGTCTCCTAGGAATGAACTTAAATGAACCAAATAGGAAGTGCATCTCCTAGTGGTGAAATCTCAATTTAGGAAGTGCGTCTCCTAAAATAAAATATAACTTGAAAGACCCAGACTAGGAAGTGCGTCTCCTAGGGGTGAAACATCAATGACTCAAACTAGGAAGTGCGTCTCCTAGGAACTTAAATGAACCAAATAGGAAATGCATCTCCTAGTGGTGAAATCTCAATTTAGGAAGTGCGTCTCCTAAAACAAAATATAACTTGAAAGACCCAGACTAGGAAGTGCGTCGCCTAGGGGTGAAACATCAATGACTCAAACTAGGAAGTGCGTCTCCTACGAATGAACTCTCAATTTAGGAAGTGCGTCTCCTATAACAAAATATAACCTGAAAACCCAAACTAGGAAGTGCTTCTCCTAGGGGTGATGTGTGATTTTCTTAATAGCCTTTGCGTAAGCAGAATTGGGGCATTACAACTGAAAAATTCAAGATTCCAAGCTTTGATATGAACATAGCTTTCGTCCCTGTTTCAAACAAAGAAAACTTGTGAGTTTAAACATGGTGGTTGGTTTGTCGCCTTGACTTTGCGGCGATTGCTCCTTCACTTGCCGTGATAACTTTGATTTCAACTTGAAAGACATTGCTTGTTCATTGACTAAGCACTTTCTCTGTCACCCTTATCACAGAAAACACCTCTGATCCGTTCAAACCCAATACTCTTATCTGTTGCATTATGCTCATGAATTGCCATATACTGAACCTTTGCATTTCACATAAATCCCAAAGCACGTTGATTGTTGCCAACTCAGTGAGCCTACTGTTCTTTCCTGACTTATGCCACTTTGATGTGCAAGACAGATTCTTTTTGTGTAATTGGAAAGCTGGTAGCAAATTTTGAAGTCATTTCTCACTTGTTTTGACCAAACAGACTCAAGAAGAGGAAGTAAACAAGACAAAAGGAACAGAGTAAAGGACAATGAAAAGAGATGATACCTAACAAGAAAATTATAAAGTAGAAACCTATCAGATGTGGAGAACAACTCTAATGACCATGACATGCACCTTTTGATTAAGTGGCCTAATCTGTCAAGCAAGTCTAATGTTCAACTCTTGTTGTACCTCTTTGCCATGAAACTGGGCTTCAATGCTCCGATTATCCCATCTGATTCACGGTCCTTATTCGACTTGTAGCACCCGAAGGGTTTTCACCATCAAGCCTCTCTCATTTTGTTCTTTCTCTCAACTTACCGTCGCCTTATAGTGCCTGTGAAGGTTTTCACCGATAAGACTCTCTCATTTTTATTTTCCTTGTGTAGAACAGAGTGTTGCCCCTGATGTGAATCATACCTCTAACTCGCTTGACTTGGCACTACTCAAAGATTGATTGGAAGGTCTTTATTTGGACCATAATGTAGGCTTTTGGATAGGATTATAAAGAAAGGGTATCATAAAGGCTCAAAAACAGCTTAAAAGGGCTCAAAATTACAACTTTTGGAATCATATCTCTTACAACAACCACAACTTCTGCCCCAGTTTCTTTGCTTGGGGACTTTTGAAATTTTATTTTGATGGGACCGAACCGTGAGGCTGCCTACGTATCCTTAAAAGGAATCAGGTCGAACGTAGTTCATGAGAGGAATTGCTTTGTTTTTTTGTACTTTTCTCTCTTTTTTTTCTTTTCTTTTCTTTACTCTTTTCCAATTTTTTCTTTCTCTTTTTCTCTTCTTTTTTTTTTCTTTTCTCTCCTTTTTTTCTGTATCATATTTTTAAACTCTGCTTTTGATTCCAAAAGAGGGATATGAAAGAAAATAAATAAGGCTCAAAGGGGTAACAAATGATAAAGTGTTTAGATAGCAGAATAAAATGCCTTCGTCATTCCAATCTTTGAAGTATGCCAAATACAAACAACACAATTAAACAAACCAAAGAAATCATACATAATATCTTTTGACTGCATAAGAATTGATAACCATATCCACGTATTTTCCTTCTACATTTGTTAAATACAAAGCACCATTGGACAACACTCTCGTTACCACGAACGGTCCCTGCCAATTTGGGGCAAACTTGCCTTTAGCTTCAACCTGGTGCGGCAGGATGCGTTTCTATAGTGTTTCTTTATGTTCTATCTGCCCCAATTTCACACAATTCAGGCTTGAAGTGATCTCAAAATGCCTTTACTTATTTCCCTCAAGTGTCCCTATCATCTTCACAATTGTTTCATTGCTTCATGACTAAACTAACTTTTAAGACCAGGCTGAGAATTACGCGTGCATGTCATGTCACTAGAGTCAGCAGGAAAAGAACTATAAAAGGGAAAGATAACTAAACAAACACTAACTAGAAATAACAGAAAAACAGGAAATTGCATTAGACAGATGGTGAAAGGGTTTGAACAACAAAACAAGTAAAATAAGCTGGGGTTACAACCCTGGAACAAAATCAGACAACACTAAACGAGCTACTACGACTAAACAAACTAGGCAAAATAAAAGGATAGAAGGGTTTGAGTCACAAGACAATATCCGGATTACAACCCTAAAAATAACCCGGACAACAGAAATGATAACAAAATAAACCACCAAAACTCCTCCCCAGCTAGCCAAGAGATGGAGCGTCTTTCCAATTACCAAGCACGGAATCTTAGCCACTAAGTTCCACATCAATATTGCCAAGACCATTATCAACTTCAATATCATTAACTTCATTCAGCAAGTTCCCAAGAGGATTCGCGTACTCCCTGTCACTGTCCTTGATCACAATTATCCCTTTTTGAAGCATTGTTTTTATTTCCCTTTTCAAAGCGCGACAATCTTCAATTCTATGCCCTTGGACGTTAGAGTGGTACATGCATCGTACAGTAGGATCAAAACCTTTTGCATATGGGTCTGGAGTATACCCAAGGAGCGGCTCAATCAGGCCAGAATGCTTTAAATTTTCAAACAAGCTTGTGTAGGACTCCCCGATTGGCGTGAAACTATTTCTTTGCCTTTGTTCCCCTCCCTGCCCCTATTTTCTAGAGTTGTTGGGTGCTCAAAAATGTTGTGAAGGCAAGAGTGCATTATGCGTTGTTGGCGCTCGCCATAAGGAGTGACCTGGTGGTTGGACAGATGACCGGACATTGTGCGGAGGATAATACTGAGGTATTATGTGGAGCTCGAGGATAGGTTTGGGGTTGGGGTTAAGGCTGGGTATATTGGTGAGGCGGACCCTTTGGACCACGTCGTGATCCTGAGACAACCATGGCAACATCATCATGTTCCTTCTGACCCAGCAAGCTTCCTGTGTCGTTCTGAATTGCTTGTGTTGTGGCTTTTAAAGCAGAATAGCTCATGATCTTGCTCGACTTCAGCCCATCTTCTACCATTTCTCCCATTTTTACCACATCATTAAAAGGTTACCCACAGCCGAGATCAAATGCCCAAAGTAAGTTGGTTCTTGAGCATGAAGAAAGTACTCGACCATCTCTTTTTCTTCCATCGGGGGATTTACTCTAGAAGCTTGCTCTCTCCATCTGAGCCCGTATTCCCTAAAGCTTTCATTAGG
The DNA here is from genome assembly GCF_001879085.1 of Nicotiana attenuata. NCBI lineage: Eukaryota > Viridiplantae > Streptophyta > Magnoliopsida > Solanales > Solanaceae > Nicotiana > Nicotiana attenuata. Next base: position 176,270 of record NW_017671211.1, on the reverse strand, counting down.
CTTCTTTTCCATCTTGGTGAGGGACATGTGATTCGGGACAATTTCTATATTGTACTGAAAGTGCCGGGCAAAGGCCTGAGCCATATCGTCCCATGTGTACCACCTGCTAGCGTCTTGGCGGGTGTACCACTCTAGAGCTACCCCACTCAGACTCTGACTGAAATACGCCATCAATAATTTGTCCTCCCCGCCGACGCCTCTCATCTTACTACAGTAGCCTCTCAGATGGGCCACGGGATCTCCATATCCGTAATACAAATCAAACTTCGGCATCTTAAACCCAGCAGGCAGTTGGATGTCAGGAAACAAGCACAGGTCTTTGTAAGACACGCTCATCTGGCTCCCTATCCCTTGCATGTTTCTTAAATACTGCTCTAAGATTTTCACCTTCCTGGATATCTCATCTTGCTCCACTGTCTTAGCAGGCTTTTCAGTTTCACCGGGAGGCTCAAAATGAGGAGCGTGAGAGTATGGATCCGAGACTTTGAAAGTTGGTTCTGGAGCATAGTGTTGGGCATCGGGGACTTTGAACACAGTCTCATTAGAGGATTGAGGAAAAGTAGCTGAAGGAGGAGCTACAAGGGCATGAGTGGCCAAAGGAGCGGGATATGAGGTGGTTTTGGCAGGTAGAGTGTGAAAAGGTTGTGGGGAGATATCAGCAGCAGTGGGAATCTGGATTTGTGATAGTGGTGGGATAGTTGCAGGGTTTGCAGTGTAGTTAGCAGGGAATGAAGGTGGAGGATGCCCCCTGATCCAAGACTGATACATTTCTGCCATCTGCTGTTTCAACATTTGGGCCTCCCCTTTCAATTTAGACTCCGACTCCACAAACTCCCTCGACGGGTCAACAACTCCTGTGTCCAAGTCTTTGCTAGCCATGACTACCTTGCTCTTTGACCTTGTGTTGTATGGAAGAGCTACCAGTTTAAGAACCACAAACCAACCACCCTTTTGCTATAATGAGGATAACAAAGAAGAATAAAATGAAGTCATCATGTTAGCGTTAGGGCATTTAACAGCTAAAAGTATCACATTATGTGCAATGCACCTAACAACAATTAACGGTTCAAGAATGACTTCGAGGGTCACAAGGTCACTTGGCATCATCCCAATTTGTTCATTTCAATGTTCTCTTTTCTTTTCTTTTCTAGCACTTCTTGGCTTGCTCATTTTCCTTCCCATTTTTCTTTCTGATTATCGCTCTTTTATTTCCTCTCATTTCTCACGTCCCACAACTTCATCCTCTTTTTTTCCTTTTCTTTTTTTTTGAATTTTTTTGTTTCCTTTGTTTTCCTTTTTCTTTTAATTAAATAATAAAAAAATGATTCGATCAAACCCTATGTAGGTTGCCTACGTATCATGACGCCGCATGAATCAGATCTTTGCTTGGGAAGATCGGGAATAAATAAACAAACTTACGTTCTCATTTTCTTTTCTTTTTTTCTTTTTTGTTTATTACCTTAATGACTACTCTTATGAAAAAAGAGAAATAAAAGAAGCAAATCTTTTTTTTTTTGAATATTATAGACTTAATGTTCTATAACCTATTCTAAACTCAAGCTTGAACGAGCATATATCTTTTTTTTTGAAACAAAACTCTATGAGAAATTATTAAGGAAAAAAAAACCCTAGAAGAAAAGAAATATTTTTTGATTCTTTTTTTTTTAGGAAGGAAATCTAAAGAATAAACCAAAAAAAAATGTTTTGAATTTTCATTTGATATCCCTGAAAATAGATTTCGAAAAGAGAAATGAACAAGATAAAAAATAATTTGGATTTCAGTGTTTGAATACCTAAGGAAGAAACTCTAAAGATAAACAACATATAAAGTATGTTTTTTTTTCTTCTATGTACAATATCCTAAAGTTCTAGTAAAAATAAAAAGAATTTTTTTTTGTTCTTTTTTCATTAATTTCCCAAAGAAGAACATCAAAAGAAAATCTTTTTTGGATTTTTGGAATTAATATCTTAAAGAAAACTTTTATAGAGGTACTAAAAGAAAATTCTTTTTTTTTATTTTTTTTTGAATTTTTAGTCTCAATATACTAAAGGAAATATAAAAGCAATTTTTATTAAGTCCTAGAAATTAATTTCCTAAAGGAAAACCTCCTCAAAAGATTTTTCTTTTTTTTAATTTTCTAGAATTAGTATTCTAGAGAAAATTTGTAACGGAAATATAAAAACGCAAAATCTATTTTTTTTTTTTGGATTTTTGAGTTATAACACACTTTTTCAAATGCAAAATAGGAAGTACAATAATAAAAGACTCGACATTTATGTAAAAAACTAGAAGGTAAAAGACGACATAAAAAAGAAAAACAGACTCAAAATATAAAAAAATCTCCTTAAGCAAATCCTGAATGAGCGATCTTGAATGGATGGTCCGAGGGCGTCTGTCATGCTCAAACTCCGGTAAATAGACCCACACCTGTATGAGAAAAATAAGACCAAATAAAGTTAAAGACCTAGAACACTATGTGAGACAATAACACTCCCTATTGGACACATGCAAGACATGATTGTGACTATTTTTCTAAATTTAACCTATGTGGCTAAAAGTGGCTAAAAATGCAAGATTTGGCTAAGACCCCGTGAAGCCAAGAACCTAAGACTCACTAGGAAGACCAGACCCTATGTGGGTTGCCTACGTATCACGCCCCGAAAGACGAGAATCAGGTATGCGTAGTTCGGGCAGATTGGATACGGGCGAGAATTAAAAAAAATAACTAATTTAGATAAAAATATATTTTTGTCTTTTGTTTTGAAAAATGATGAAACATGTAAACTCTTTTTGGATTTTCTTTTTCCTCTTTTTTTTGATTTTTTTTCCGGAAAATGATGGGAAAGTGCAAAATCTTTTTGGATTTTTTTTGGCTTTTCCTTAACAAAAATGTGAAAAAAAAAACGTAATTGGGCCCTACTTGCTTTATTTTAATACTTCACCCTCTTTTCTTACTCAGTTATCCTCAAACCTCATTGGTTCGCGAAATGACCCCTTTTACACTTGAAGATTGCAACATGTAGCACATTAGGATGCATCAGGATGGTCTTTTATTTTTGGGTACACTTGTCCTAGACGGACCCAACCCCTGTGTTGAGTCCCCTAAGTCAAATTCTAGACCTGGCTTACCCGAGCGGACAACTCGAGCCGAGGGGGGGCAGCGTACCGGGAATATAGAAGCTTCATCGGCTTTGCAACTTATCCGAACCTCGTTCTAAAATTGGGATATAACTCTAACAGAAAAGAAGTCACACGAAGTGCACACTTCCTAGATGATTTAGAAGACTCAGAGAGAAGAGGGTTTCGTAACAGTTTATATACAGTTCAAGCAATATCAAAGCGGTAAAAAGCAACATTTAGCACATTGGCTCAAACACGTAAAAATCGGATAATAAATAAAAGCCAACTATAACAAATATTCTAAGCTCGAATTATGAACCCTGAACCAGAAGTTCTGGGTTCTTTTCCGCAGCAGAGTCGCCAGAGCTGTCACACCTCCTTATTACTACCCCCGGAAGGGGGTATAAGGGAGTTTTTTCCAATTTAAGTGACAATCGAAACGAGATTATTTTATTAAAATCAGAGTTGCCACTTGGGATAATTTATGGTGTCCGAAGTCACCGATTTAGAATCCCGAATCGAGGAAGTTGACTCTATTTACGGTCTGCGAACACAGAAATCCAGGTAAGGAATTCTGTTAACCCGGGAGAAGGTGTTAGGCATTCCCGGGTTTCGTGGTTTTAGCACGGTCGCTCAACTATTATTATTGGCCTGATTATATGATTTTAGAACACTTTTAAACCTATGTGCATTTTTTAACTTTAAAACCGCTTTTACTTATTTAAGGAATTATTTCAAGGTTATTTAAAACACATCGCAAGCCACGCTACATGAAATGCACCCGTGATTCATGACACGTCCTATTTAAACTTGTCGAAAATTAGAACCGGGTCACAAGAAATGCACTCCCGGATTTGGAAATTATGTATCACAACTACGTCACGAGAACCGTACCCGTAGCTATGATGATTTAATTGCGTGCCTAAAGCAAACTACGGACATTCGTCATTTTTATATCTAAGTTATGAAATTAATACGAGGGCCATGAATGACTAAATTATGAATGGCACACCTCGGGCTATATGAAATTTAATTTAGCGGCCTATTAGCAACAATTTTATTATTAAGAAAGTTTGTTCGAAGTTGCGCGAACGCACACTCTGAATTGGTTTTTATAATTGTAATCATAAAAAGAACAAGGACAAATAATATGCCAGCTCAATCTAAGATATCTCTGGTAAACCCCAAGACCTAGAAAAGGTACTCAAGGCGCCATCACCAAAATCAACAAAACAAATGTGAAGATGAACGACTATAAATGATCACAGTGGCTGCCAGTCTTCATCTCCATAAATCAAAGATACAGAAGTTGCAATAAGGTCAGCTATCAACAGAAACATATAAACCAAAGAACAACCCAAGGATTGTTAATTGTTATCAGCTCCAAACCAAAGCAGAAGTTTCACACAACAAACACAAAAATAAGAAAAAACCATATGATTTTCTAAAGACGACTTCAATGTTAAACTTGATAACAAACATCATGAATAATACTTTTGAACGGAACAATCAGAGGCAAGAAAAACTGACCAAAAGTAAACAGAACCAGCACCGGAGTTACGAACGTTAACCTCGACAAATCGCATACCTCGCCGGAAAAACAAGAACTTCGACGGAAAACCAACCGGATTCTGCCGGAATTTGATCGAAACAATAATGAAAAAAACCAGGTGACTAGAACCTCAGTCGAACCTAACTCATAGCTACTGTCCAATCGATTTGTAGAGTGAGACCCGTCGTCTCCCTCTGACCTCCGTTCAAATCAGAAGCAGCTCCAAGGTCTAGCCACTGTGTCCTTTTGGCATGCTGCTGTAGGTTATGGGTGAAGCTTTGTTTCTGGTCGTTGGGTATGGTACGAAGATACAGGGGTGGTTGTTGCTTTGGCTTTAGAAGAAACCAGCAAAGATGGCTAAGAAGACAAAGACCATCGATCAGGGGGGTGGGATTCTATCTTGGTCTTTGGCGGCGGAAAAGTCCTCTAGGGTGTATATGTCTCTAGGTCTTCAGCGTTTTTATTGTTCCATTTTTGAAGAAGAAGCCATGGCTGTGTGGTTTTTATTTTTAGAAGAAGATCGACATGGGGAGGGCCTTTATTTTGATGAAAACGGCGGCAATCAGCTGTCACGACCCCAATTCACCCTCCATGAACATGTCGTGATGGCACCTAGTTCCTATAACTAGGTAAGCCTAACAATGCGAAAATTAATATAAATTGCGGAAACATTTAATTAAATTTAGCAAAACTAGAAGAAAATGGTATATAAGTGCCACTTGGCATATACAACCCAAAAGTAAAACGCGGAAGTCTACAACTTCATCCCAAAACCCGGAAACTCACGGGAACCACAGGCTAATAGAAATTTACTATGCTGCTCTAACTCCAGAATGTCTAAACAACTGAAAGAAAAGGATAGAGTAACTACTAAAGCTGGAACAGAATAGAGACTCCTGGTCTGCGGACGTGGCAGATATACCTCGAAGTCTCCGCTAGATCTCTCCGCCTCGAGGATAGTACGCCTGAGTGGAGGTACCTGGATCTGCACATGAAAAACATGCGCAGAAGGGGCATGAGTACACCACAGCGGTACTCAGTAAGTGCCAAGCCTAACCTCGGTTGGGTAGTGACGAGGAAGGTTAGGTTCCTACTGAGGTTAAACAATATAATATGAATTAACAGTATGAAAATAGGCAGTAATAATGAGTACAACAATGGAATAAGACAGGCTAAACAAAGCAATAACAATTACACAAGGAACGGAGTAAACACGAAATATGTACAGCTCAATACAAATGGTAATAATGAGGATCTCCCAGGATACCGTCCTGTAGTCCTTTTCTCAACTGTCCAGTGGATCTCCCGGGATACCGTCCCGTAGTCCATCATATGTATATATATCCGAAGGATCTCCCGGGATACCGTCCCGTAGTCCAACTATCAATGTGCAGGGGGGTCTATCAGGAATCTAACCCGCAGTCCCAAAGTAAATATGCAGGGGGATCTATCGGGAATCGAACCCACAGTCCCAAAGTAAATATGCAGGGGGATCTATCGGGAATCGAACCCGCAGTCCCAAAGTAAACAAACAATGGGGGGGGGGGGGGGGGGAGCTACCGGAATCCCACATCCGTAGTCTCAATGTAAATACGCAGCCACAACAAGAAGATATTCAGAACTAGAGTACAAGAAAATACAAGGCAATAAGTAGTTCTAGCCTAACATGCTTCACGTAGCACAATCAAGGCAACTTAAGCAAATAGGCAATTTAGGTCAGATAAGCATGCTTTTCTAAACTAACACAGGCTATAATTGCAAGTAGAATAAAACAGGTAAGAAAGAAACTCAGTCTAAATATTTAAAGTAAAACCGGATTTTCAACAATTAGCTCAAGTACGCGCTCGTCACCTCACGCACAAGGCATTCAATTACCAATATCATATCCTAAGGGGAAAGGTCCATCACACAAGGTTAGACAAGCCACTTACCTCGAACCGGCTCAAAATCAACTAGAAATCACGCCTTTGCCACGAGTATCCAATTCCAAATGGCCCAAATCTATTCAATTCAACTACACATTGTAAATAACATCGCAAGCAACTGATTCTACTAATTAATTCAACGCTAAGGCGCGAAATAGGGTAAAATGACCAAAATGCCCCTCAGGCCAACGTCACGGAATCGAATAATTTTCACATTTTCAGAACCCTCGTACTCTCACGAGTCTAAGCATATAAAAATCTCCCAAATCGGAGGTCAAACACCCACTCAAAACTCAATAGTTTAGTCTATGAAGTTTTACCCATTTTTCATTCAAAAATCCGAAATTAAGGATGAATTCGTGATTAGATTAGTGGGTATTAAGCATAAGAGAGTATGTTACCCAATCGTTGCTCTTGAAAACCCCTGGAAATTTCTCCCAAATCCGAGCTCTCTAGTTTGAGTTTTGTTAAAAATGGCTAACCCTCGTTTTTGAAATGTTAAATACTGTCCAGACACTCAATGCATCGCGAACGCGGAGATTAGATCGCGTTCACGGAGAAGAAAAATGGGAGATGTCAAAAATGCTCTTCGCGATCGCGAGGAGTAGGATGCGAACGCGAAGGCCTGGGATTTTTAAAGCTACGCGAACGCGTGGCCTGTAACGCGATCGCGATTAAGGAAAATACTGAGGTCCAGAAGTTGTTCTACGCGAACGCGTGCAAGCGTTCGCGAACGCGAAGAACTGACTGGCATAGGTACGCGAACGCGGAGAAGTTTATGCGAACGCGATGTGAAAGTAAATGGTTCTTCGCGAATGCGGACGATGTTATGCGAACGCGATGAAGAAACTGGCCTCCCTCCAAGATTACACTATGCGAACGCGAGAGGGAGGCCGCGATCGCGAAGAGGAAAAGTCTGCAACAGATGAGTTCAGTTTTCTGCAATTTTTAACAACACAAAAATGCTCCGTTGAGCATCTGAAACACACCCGAGGCCCCCGGGACCTTAACCAAACCTAAGACATATCCCATAATGTCATTCAAACTTGTACCAATCCTTAAACCACCTAAAACAACGCCGGAAACTCGAATTAAATAAGGATTTGAGCCTAAGAACTTCAATTTTCATCAAAACACGCTTTCGATAAAAAACCTAACCAAAACACATCCGAATGATCTGAAATTTTGCACACACATCCCAAATGACATGACGGAGCTACTGCAACTTCCGGAATTCCAATCCGACCCTCGAATCAAAAACTCACTATCGGACCGGAAACTTCAAAAATTCAAACTTCAGCATTTCAAGCCTAAATGAGCTACGGACTTCCAAAATACATTCCGAACACACTCCCAACCCCGAAATCACCTAACGGAGCTAACGAACCATCGGATTTCCATTCTGAAGTAGTCTTCACACTGTTCCGACTACAGACCACTTTTCAACACTTAAGCTCTCATTTAGGGACTAAGTGTCCCAAAACTCTCCAAAACCCAACACCGAACGTCCCGGCAAACCAAAATAGTAGGATGAACTTAGGGGAAGCAGTTAATAGGGGATCGGGGCGTAAATTCTTAAGACGACCGGTCGGGTCATCACATCCTCCTACACTTAAACATTCGTTCATCCTTGAACGAGCATAGAGAACATACCTGAAGTAGGGAAAAGATGAGGGTACTGGCTGCGCATATCCCGCTCGGTCTCCTAGGTCGCTTCCTCGACCGGCTGACCCCGCCACTGAACCTTCACTGAAGCAATGTTCTTTGACCTCAACTTTCCGATCTGCTTGTCCAATATAGCCACTGGCTCCTCAACATAGGATAGATCCTTGTCCAACTGGACTGAAATGAAATCCAACACGTGCGACGGTTCACCGTGATACCTCCGGAGCATCGAAACATGAAATACCGGATGAACCCCGGTCAAGCTGGGAGGTAAGGCAAGCTCATAAGAAACCTCCCCAACTCGCCTCAAAATCTCAAAAGGGCCAATAAACCTCGGACTCAACTTCCCTTTCTTCCCAAACCTCATGACGCCTTTCATAGGCGAAACTCGAAGCAGAACCCGCTCTCCGACCATATATGAAACAACACGAACCTTCCTGTCCGCGTAGCTCTTTTGTCTGGACTAGGCTGTACGGAGCCTATCCTGAATCATCTTAACCATCTCCAATGCGTCCTGAACCAACTCTGTGCCCAATAGCCTGGCCTCACCCGGCTCAAACCAACCCACCGGGGATCTACACCTCCTACCATATAAAGCCTCGTACGACGCCANATTTATAAACTAAAATTCCAATACATAAACCACCTAAAACGACGCCAGAAACTCGAATTAAATAAGGATTTGAGCCTAAGAACTTCAATTTTCATCAAAACACGCTTTCGATCAAAAACCTAACCAAACCTCGTCTGAATGACCTGAAATTTTGCACACACATCCCAAATGACATGACGGAACTAGTGTAACTTCTGGAATTCCAATCCGACCCTCGGATCAAAAACTCACTATCGGACCGGAAACTTCAAAAATACGAACTCCGGCATCTCAAGCCTAAATGAGCTACGGACTTCCAAAATACATTTCGAACACGCTCCCAACCCCGAAATCACCTAACGGAGCTAACGGAACCATCAGATTTCCATTCCGAGGTCGTCTTCACACTGTTCCGACTACGGACCATTTTTCAACACTTAAGCTCTCGTTTAGGGACTATCGGGGCGTAAATTCCAAAAACGACCGGCGGGGTCGTTACATCCTCCTACACTTAAACATTCGTTCGTCCTCGAACGAGCATAGAGAACATACCTGAAGCAGTGAAAAGATGAGGGTAACTGCTGCGAATATCCTGCTCGGTCTCCCAAGTCGCCTCCTCAGCCGGCTGACCCCGCCACTAAACCTTCACTGAAGCAATGTTCTTTGACCTCAACTTTCTGATCTGCCTGTCCAATATAGCCACCGGCTCCTCAACATAGGATAGATCTTTGTCCAACTGGATTGAACTGAAATCCAACATGTGAGACGGATCACCGTGATACCTCCGGAGCATCAGAACATGAAATACCGGATGAACTCCGGCCAAACTGGGAGGCAAGGCAAGCTCATAGGCAACCTCCCCAACTCGCCGCAAGATCTCAAAAGGGCCAATAAACCTCAGACTCAACTTTCCCTTCTTCCCAAACCTCATGACGCCTTTCATAGGCAAAACCCGAAGCAGAACTCGCTCACCAACCATATATGAAACATCACGAGTCTTCCTGTCCGCGTAACTCTTCTGTCTGGATTGGGCTGTACGGAGTCTATCCTGAATCGTCTTAACCTTCTCCAATGCATACTGAACCAACTCTGTGCCCAATAGCCTGGCCTCACCCGGCTCAAACCAACCCACTGGAGATCTACACCTCCTACCATATAAAGCCTCGTACGGCGCCATCTGAATGCTAGACTGATAACTGTTGTTGTAAGCAAACTCCGCCAATGGCAAGAACTGATCCCAAGACCCTCCAACCTCAATCACACACGCACGGAGCATATTCCTCAAGAATCTGATTAGTGCGCTCGGACTGTCCGTCCGTCTAGGGGTGAAATGTTGTGCTCAACTCCACCCGAGTGCCTAACTCCTGCTGCATGGCTCTCCAGAACCACGATGTGAACTGGGTACCTCTGTCCGAAATAATAGAAACTGGAATACCATGCAGACGGATAATCTCCCGGATATAAATCTCCGCCAACCGCTCCGATGAATAAGTGGTACACACAGGGATGAAATGAGCGGACTTGGTCAGCCGATCCACGATGACCCAAATGGCATCAAACTTCTTCAAGGTCCGTGGGAGTCCCGATACGAAGTCCATGGTGATGCGCTCCCATTTCCACTCCGGGATCTCTATCTGCTGAAGCAACCCACCAGGGCGCTGGTGCTCATACTTCACCTGCTGGCAGTTGAGGCATCTAGACACATAACCAACTATATCTTTCTTCATCCGCCTCCACCAATAGTGCTGCCTCAAGTCCTGATACATCTTCGCGGCACCCGGATGGATGGAATACCGCGAACTATGGGCCTCTGCTAGAATCAACTCCCGAATCCCATCAGTATTGGGCACACAGATCCGGACCTGCATCCTCAATACCCCGTCATCTGCAATGGTCACATCCCTGGCATCCCCATGCTGAACATTGTCCTTAAGGACAAGTAAATGAGGGTCCTCATACTGCTGCTCCCTGATACGATCAAATAAGGAAGACCGGGAAACCACACAAGCTAGAACCCGACTGGGCTCCGAAAGGTCCAATCTCACAAACTGGCTGGCTAAGGCCTGAACATCCATCGCCATAGGCCTCTCCGAAGCTGGTAAATATGCCAAACTCCCCAAACTCCCCGCCCGGCGACTCAAGGCATCCGCCACTACATTGGCCTTGCCCGGGTGATACAGAATAGTAATATCATAGTCCTTCAACAACTATAACCACCTCCTCTGGCGCAAATTTAGATCCTTTTGCTTGAACAAGTGCTGCAAACTCCGCTGGTCAGTATAAATCTCATAAGGCACACCATACAAATAGTGACGCCAGATCTTCAAGGCATGAACAATAGCAACTAACTCAAGGTCGTGGACAAGGTAGTTCTTCTCATGTATCTTCAACCGTTTGGACGTATAGGCAATCACTCTACCGTCCTGCATCAACACCGCTCCAAGGCCAACCCGTGAGGCATCACAATAAACTGTATAGGACCTCGAACCAGTAGGCAATATCAAAATAGGGGCTGTAGTCAAAGCTGTCTTGAGCTTCTGAAAGCTCGCCTCACACTCCTCCGTCCACTAAAATGGGGCACCCTTCTAGGCCAATCTAGTCATAGGGGCTGTAATCGATGAAAACCCCTCCACAAAAAGACGGTAATAGCCCGCCAAACCAAGGAAACTGCGAATCTCTGTAGCTGAGGACGTTCCTGGGCCAACTCTGCACTACCTCTATCTTCCTCGGATCCACCCAAATGCCCTCACTCGAAACCACGTGGCCTAAGAATGCCACAGAACTCAACCAAAACTCACATTTTGAGAACTTTGCACATAACTTCTTATCTCTCAGGGTCTGAAGCACGGTCCTCAGGTGCTGCTCATGATCTTCCCGACTCCGGGAATACACCAGAATATCATCAATAAAAGCAATAACAAACGAGTCGAGATATGGCCTGAACACACTGTGCATCAGATGCATAAAAGCTGCTGGGGCATGGGTCAGCCCAAATGACATAACAAGGAACTCGTAATGACCATACCGAGTCCTGAAGGCAATTTTCGGGATATCTGGATCCCGAATCTTCAACTGATGGTAACCTAAGCGCAATCAATCTTAGAAAACACCTGTGCGCCCTTAAGCTGGTCAAGCAGATCATCAATACGAGGCAAAGGATAATGGTTCTTCACTGTAACCTTGTTCAACTGGCGATAGTCAATACACATACGCATGGAACCATCATTTTTCTTCACAAACAAGACAGGAGCACCCCACGGTGAAACACTGGGGCGAACAAAACCCTTATCAAGCAATTCCTGCAACTGATCCTTCAACTCCTTCAACTTAGGAGGAGCTATACGATATGGAGGAATGGAAATGGGCTGAGTGCCCGGCAACAAATCAATGCCAAAATCAATGTCTCTATCGGGCGGTATGCTCGGAAGATCAGCTGAAAACACATCGTGATAATCCCGTACCACTGGGACTGAATCAACAGAAAGGGGTATCAACACTGACATTTCTCACATAAGCTAAAATACACGGCACACCCTTTCTCAACCATACGCTGAGCTTTAAGGAAAAAGATAACTCTACTGGGAGTGTGATCTAAGGCACCCCTCCACTCAACACGCGTATACCTGGCATGGCCAGCGTCACGGTCTTGGCGTGACAATCAAGAATAGCATAATGGGGCGACAGCCGGTCCATACCAAAAATAATATCAAAATCAACCTTACTGAGTAACAATAAATCTGCTCTGGTCTCAAAACCACGAATAGTAACCAAACATGACCAATAAACGCGGTCCACAATAAGAGAATCCCCCACAAGAGTAGAAACATAAATAGGAAGACTCAAGGAAATCCCGAGGTACACTCAAATGCGGAGCAAAATAAGAAGACACATGAAAATAAGTGGAGCCTAAATCGAATAGAACCGATACACCTCTATAACAAGTCATGACAATACTTGCGATGATAGAATCGGAGGTAACAGCCTTGGTACGGGCAGGTGGGGTAGCAACTGGGGCTGTAACCATAGCCTGATAACTCTGTGGGGGGCGCTGTGGCTAAGAAGCTATGGAGGTGCACTCCTCCCGACTCTGGGGCAATACTTCACCACATAGCACATGTCACCACACTCAAAGCAACCTCGCGGCCGACGTGGCGGTGGAAACTGTGCAGTACGGATACTCCAAGACCCCGAACACCTGTAACTCTGTGTGAAATCTGGGATGCAAACTGAGCTGGCTGACCCACAAAACCTCTACCGTGTCGTACTCTTCCGCCAAAATAAGGACCAGCGGGCCTCCCAAATCTACGAGGTCTACTCACTCCTCTATACTCTCCCTCCTGACCACGTTTGTCCTCTCTCTCCTGGACCCACCTGTCTCCTACTTGGCGAGAGGTCCTCACCACCCGCTGAATTGGGACCGCAGGCTGTGTCGCCATGACGCCTGGAACCTGACCAATGGGAGCTTGCTGCTCTGGAGTGGGAGCGGCGGGAGTTTGGGTCCCTCCCCCGATCTGTGAAGTAGTCGGTACAACCTGAATCAATCCCGCCTGAATCAACGCACCAAACATGCTCAGGAACTGCGCCAAAGTCACCTGAAGAGCTGGAGTACTAGTAGCCATAGGCGTGTCAGGTGACTGAACTCCGGCTGGATCTGTTGATGGTACCTCGGCGGCAGCTCACGCAGGTGTTCTCGCTACACCACGGGCGCGTCCTCGGCCTCTACCCTGGCTCCGGCCTCTCACGGCTGCAGTAGGGGGCGCGGGTGCCTGATCATCTCGAGTAGCACGTGTCCTCACCGTCTGTGAGAAAATAGAAGGCAGAAGTTTAGGATTGTGATGCCAAAAATCTCGCACGACAGGAAATCAAATGAAATTAAATTTTCCTAACGGTTACATAGCCTCTCGTAGATAAGTACAGACGTCTCCGTACCGATCAGCGAGACTCTAATAAACCGGCCTGTGTTCCGTGACTCCTATGAACCTAGAGCTCTGATACCAATTTGTCACGACCCCAGTTCACCCTCCATGAACATGTTGTGATGGCACGTAGTTCCTACAACTAGGTAAGCCTAACAATGCGGAAATTAATATAAATTGCGGAAACATTTAATTAAATTTAGCAAAACTAGAAGAAAACGGTATATAAGTGCCACTTGGCATATACAACAAGGATTTGAGCCTAAGAACTTCAATTTTCATCAAAACACGATTTCGATCAAAAACCTAACCAAAACACGTCCGAATGACCTGAAATTTTGCACACACATCCCAAAGACATGACGGATCTACTGTAACTTCCGGAATTCCAATCCGACCCTCGGATCAAAAACTCACTATCGGACCGGAAACTTCAAAAATTCAAACTTCGGCATTTCAAGCCTAAATGAGCTACGGGCTTCCAAAATACATTCCGAACACGCTCCCAACCCCGAAATCACCTAAGCTAACGAAACCATCGGATTTCCATTCCTAGGTCGTCTTCACACTGTTCTGACTACGGACCACTTTTCAACACTTAAGCTCTCATTTAGGGACTAAGTGTCCCAAAACTCTCCGAAACCCAACACCGAACGTCCCGGCAAACCAAAATAGCAGAATGAACTTAGGGGAAGCAGTTAATAGGGGATCGGGGCATAAATTCTTAAGACGACCGGCCGGGTCATCACATCAGCCTTAGGGATCTAGTTTTTTTTTAGATTCTATCCTCATCAGAAACGGCTGATAGCTAGCGTGTATATAGGTCTAGGAAATTGTAGGTTTTTTTTAGGTTAAGGGGTATGGGCCTAGGAATTATTGGCTTGGGAATTATGGGCTAGATCCGAAAATTAGGCCTAAAAATGGATCGTTTGAGTCCAAGTTTTATTCTTTCCCCGCGAACGAGACTAAAAATACGATCTCATTTATTAATTAATACTACTTAAGTAAAATAACTATTAAAATAAGACTGACCATTAAAACAAAACTATTTTTGGTATTTTTCAAGATTAAAAATTGTAACGACCCAACCGATCGTTTTAAGCTCTAGCGTGTCGCTCAGCAGTTTGGGGCCATGAGCAGCTTCACTTCAGGTATTATGACTTGTACGCATGGTCGGAATTGAATTCCGGGGAATTCGGAGTTGATTTGGAAAGGGAATTCTCATTTCAGAAGCTTTAAGTTGAAAGAATTGACTAAGATTGGATTCAGAGTAAACGACCTCGGAATTGGGATCTGAAGGTTCCAGTAGGTTCGTATGATGATTTTGGACTTGGGCGTTTTCCCGGATCGGGTTTTGGATGACCCGGGAGCGTTTTGGCGCCTATTGTGGAAGTTAGCATTTTGGAAGAAATTTCATAAGTTTGGGTTGAAGTGCATTTCAACGTTATCGATTTCCGTTTGGGATTCCGAGTCTGGGAGTAGCGCCGTATGGTGATTCCGGAGTCGGGAGCGCGATCGGAAGTGAATTCGGAGGTCCGTAGGTCATTTTGAAGTCATTTGGCTAAAGATAGAAATTTGAAGGTTTTTGAGAAGTTTGACCGACAGATTGACTTTTCGGTATCGGGGTCAGATTCCAATTTCGAAAGTTGGAGCAGGTCCGTAATGTCGAATATGACTTGTGTGCAAAATTTGAGGTCAATCGGACGTGATTTGACGGGTTTCGGCATCGAATGTAGAAGTTTGAAATTTCAAAGTTCATAAAGTTTGGATTGGAGTACGATTTATGATTTCGACGTTGTTTGATGTGATTTGAGGCCTCGAGCGAGTTCGTATCATGTTTTGGGACATGTTGGTATAATTGGTTAAGGTCCCGAGGGCCTCGGGTAGATTTTGGAAGGTTAACGGAATAAATTTCGGACCAAAGAGTTGCTGAAATTTTCTGCAGAAAGATGTTTTGACAGCAACTAGTGCAATCGCGGAGCTGAATTTGGAAGCTTATATCTCGAAATCTATAAGGAATATGAAAATTTGCAAAACATAAAAGTTGTTGCCCTTGTATTCTGGTTTCCATAAAGTTAAACCATTCATGATTTGGATATTTTATCAGAAAGTTATGATCAATTAAAGATGGATGGTGGAGCAGTTTCGACAGAATTTTCTGATGCATGGAGCCAACTTTAGAAGCTCAGATCTCAGAATATATAAAGAGTTATATGGTGTGCAACATATCATATGAAATATCTTCGAGTCTAGTTTTTAAATATTCAAACCGTTTGTCATTTGAATATTTCCACAAGGAATTATGGGCGTTTTAATAGAAGGTGCACAGCAGGGGAAAATTGTAATAGGATGTACAACCTGCATAGCGCAAGGTACAACTCGATGAAGCCTGAGCAGATTGTTTTAAACACGAGTTTTGGCCCATTTCTTTCATTTCTTTTATTTGGCTTGGACGATTTTGGAGAGCTCAAGGAGGGATTTTCATCAAGCAACACTAGGTAAGTGATTTCTTCCTATTTTTGAGTTAAATATGTGATCTTACTTGGATTTAGACATGAAAAATTAGTATAAATTTGGGATTTTTGGGGAAGACCTAGAAATTTGGAATTTTGGACTTTTACCTTGAATTTGAGCATGAAAATTTGAGCAAATTGTATATTTGAGTTAGTAAAGCTATGGGTAGAATTTATCTTCGAGAAATTTCGGAATCCTTGCACGTGGGCCTGAGGGCATTTTGGTCAACTATTCGAGCGGAGTTGGGAACTTATATAATTTGACTTGTTACAAGTATTAGAGTGAATTTTTATTGGTTTGCCCGTTGTTTGAATAGTTTTGGGGCGTTGTGCATCAATTGGAGTCGTTGGAAGGGCTTGGAAGCCGGTTATGGAAATTTCGGAGCGAGGTGAGTCTCCATTCTAACCTTGTAAGAGGGAATTGTCCCCATAGGTGAAATAATTGGTTATGTGCTCCTATTTGTGGGGGCTACGTATGCACGAGGTGACGAGAGTCCGTGAGTAGCTACTAATATGTGTAAGTCCGGGTAGTCTAGGACCCAAAAGCATGCTATACTTGGAATATCTGTGATCTTATTGACAATTGAATTTCTTAAATCCTATCGAATTGGTAAATGAATTTCTAGGAGGATTAAACTTCATTTTCTTAAATCAGTAAAAGAGAATTGGCTTTTATTTGGATAAATGTTCCCCGATAAATTCTTAATTTGCTGTTTGAGCATGTATTTCTATGTGTACTTGCGTCGCATGTATGATTCGCGAGCAGGGTGATTGTTTAGTTTAATTTGACCGCGTCGCATGTATGATTCGCAAGCGGGGTAATAGATGCATCTATGGTTCGCGCCGTTCGACCTTCGGCAATGCACATTTTATATTTATGTCGGATCGGGCCGTATGACCTCGGCATGAGTTGCGCATGCTTGTATTGCCTGCCTTGAGATTTATTGAGATTGATATCTGCTCTCCCAAACTTGAGATAATTGTTAATTAATGGATTATGAATCCGGAGACTTTTAATAAAAAGGAACTTTTACCTGTTTCGTGGCTCATTTGAATCTACTGTCGTTCTAAATAAATCCGTGATTCATCGCATGAATAATATTATTATTGGACCATTAGTAAGTGTCGATGTTTCCATCTCGTCTCTATTTCTTCGAGATTAGGCGGGATACTTACTGAGTACACGTTATTTTCGTACTCATGCTACACTTGCTGTGAATTTTGTTGCATAGGTACAGGTATTACTAGTGGCATACTAGGCGTAGCAGCATGGATGATACGGAGACTAGGTGAGATGTATTTCTCGAGGTGACCCACATCTAGTATAGTCTCTCTCTCAGCATTGTATTTACTTTCTGTCCAATTTGTGTTCCGGACAGTTACTGTACTTTATTCGATTTCCTAGAAATTGCTCATGCACTTGTGACACCGGGTTCTGGGATGATTATGAAGTATTTTGTATTAACTGCTTAACATTCAATTGATTTGGAACGATTATCTTTTACTGGTAAATTTGAAGGAAAGTCATAGTTTTCAAGAGTATTAAAACGAGAATTTAATTAAGTATTTTGGTTGGCTTGCCTGATAGTGGTATTTGGCGCCATCACAGCCCTTAGTGGAATTTGGGTCGTGACAAAAACGACTACAAAACATTAATGAAACTATTTTTTTGTAATATTCATTTTCTTGTAATAAAGTAAAGTAAAAGAGTCAAAATTAGTTGAAATAGCGATATTAGGCCTAAATTAAATATTTACATGCTAAAATATTAAAAATCTTGGGGAGGGTCAAAAATCACATGTCTACAGTGGCAAACGCTGTATGATGGCGAGTTGTTGGGATGATGGTCAAGTTGGGCGCAGATACTGGATGTGTGTGAACAGGTTTGGAGGCAACAACGAAAAGTTTTGCAATTTTGAGGTATGGGTTGATCAACCTTGTCAGCAAGAATACTACAAAGATTCATTGCAGTATCTTCATGATTTGACCAAAAAACAGTGGGAATATGAACGAGAATACAAATGAGAAATTACGGAGTTGAAGGAGAAACTCAAAGAGGTGGAAGAAGAAAAAATAAGCTGGAAGAGAAATTTAAGTGGTTGGAGCAGAGAATACTAGGCGGTCGTGACTAAACAATGACATGTATGTGTTGAGTGTAGTACTTTATTGTTATATTTCCCGTGTCATGTGTCATTAGTTGTACTGCATTTAAATTATGTTTAGTTTCTATGGTTGTGTTTGTGTTGTAGTGTTAAAATAAAGAAGAAACGGGGAAATAAAAACATAATGCGCATATTATATAAACATAAAAAATTATTTGTTATTATTTACATAAAATAATATTTACGTGGTGTACATAAAATACAAAAAAAGAAAATCAATGTGTCCCACAACCTGTGTGCTTCAATGTAGCCGCTGTCCTGAGGCGCATCCCTTCCCGCCCGGCTACGCTTTCAGGATCATCCTCATCACGTCGCCTCTTTATCGGAGCATGCGCTGCTGCATGATCGTCAGTAGTGCTGGTAGGATCGGTAGAAGGGGTCGTCGGTCCATAAGCAACCTATAAAAGAATAAGTCAGATCAGTATATGAAAATATATATTAGTAATGTACGTGTTAAGTCAAAAAAAAATTCTTACCATGATCTCGTCGGGCTCCTGAATATAAACATCCGTCGCATCCTGCTCAGCATCGCACAAAGTGGCCTCCGTGACGGGTTGGGATGAAGCCTTAATAAGAAAATTATAAAGTTATTTAATGCGAACCAATGAGATAAAAACATATTTAAATTTAATAGTAATACAAACATACCTGCGCCTGTGAAAGATCGACACCACCCGTCGACGATGAACCATAACTCAGCCGGCGCCCACCGTCCACATCTCGGGTTGGTCGATCCTCAGCAGCGGTCGATAGGCCTAAAAACATCTGCTCCCAATCATGTCCGGTAACGCTCGTGCACGTGATCAACTATGGATCTAACGGGATCACCTGCGATGCGGATGGAGTGAACGCCAGCTAAAGGCTGTACGACGGTATGCTGTTGGGATGCTCGTATGGCTGATAGAGGTCACCCGGAAGATCAGCTCCAACATCCTCATCAGGTGCCTGAACAGGTGCCTCAACGCCCCCTTGCTGGGGACCACCTCCTCGCCGGCCCCCACGACCCCGTGGGACAGCCCTGCCTCGTAGGGCACCCCTACCTCGTGGGACAGCCCTGCCTCGTGCTCCCCTCGCTCGTGGGACAGGCCTACCTCGATGGTAGTGCTCTGGCGCCACATAAGCAGGGACGTGCTCTAAGCGCTTGTCCTCTCTGGCTCGATGCAGTGTTCGGGCAGCCAGCTCTGTAACCTGCCGGCCATACTCCTGCAAAGCGATCGTAGGATCGCCGGCATGCTGCTGCATCTGCAGTCCCAACTGGTGGACTAAATGTAGGCCAATAGCCTGCACAACATGTAAAATATAAATCACGGAACGCTATATCACAGTTATAAATAAGAATACCAAATAATATACCAGTACCTCGTGCCTCCCAGCATATGGAACGTACCGACTGCCAGCTCGATGAATGGGGTTCCCGATGAAAAGTCGGGTAATGCCGCGGTACCAGGGCATATAATCATGCTCAGTATCCTGCCGACTCGGTGGAGGGGGGGGGGGGGGAAGGGCGGAATCAGGTGAAAGCGCTGATCCCAAGTAAATATTTGATCCTGTAGCCACGCCAAATATTCATCGTCCACCCTGGTACAATCATCCCGCTGGTAATGTGTGGTCTGCCAGGTGGGCGGTGTCGGTACGATCTGCGGCCTGCCAAACTGGCGAAGTACCTGCTCGGTGGCATGATGTTCCACAATATCAAGGCAGAACAATGGGACAGAAGAGCCCCACATAAGTCGGCCGACCGAGCACTAACAGGGCAAGCCAGATAACAACGCGTCGCTGTATGGCGTCCAGATGAACTATTAAGGAAGAACAGAAAACGTCAGTATACGCAACTTGTGTTTGAAGCAATGAAAAGTAAACTTAGATATACATTTACCTGTGCGCCATCCAGCAAATCCAATATATCCTTGCATAAGGAGAGATTATGCCGAGCCTCGTACTCGGGCGTATGTCCCCGCCGGAGAACCCATCTCCTAGCTAGAGGGAGCAACTGCGGTGGTACATCCGGATCTAATGGTGGTAGAGGTGGCTGCAACTGCAGGAACCACTCTCAGGCCCAAACCTAACATAAAAAGTTGACGTAAAATTTGAGATATATTTTTACTAGGTATGTTAAAATTAATAGAGTATTCGAATATGTTGTCACCTGTAGTAGTGGCAAAAATCCAGCAACCTCACGCTGGGTGCCCATGCTTGCCCGGCACATATGCCTGTACAAGTAGGCGAGAATAGCAGAGCCCCAGTTGTACTGGGGTAAATCATCTAGCCGCTCAAGATGATGAAGAAATCTCAAGCTGACTAGGTTCCCCAAAGTGTTCGGTAATAAGACCCCTCCAAACATAAAGAGTAGCAACAACCTCGTATACCGGTCACCATGATAATCCGGTGTATCACCATCGATCTCAGGATGCAACGCCTCCAACCACTATCAAATAGTCGTCAACGAAAAACGACTGGTCCCATGCAGTACATTCTCATCCTCTGGCCGGAAAGCAGTGAGCCACTGCAGCATGTCCAAGTACCGCACACCGTGTCATCTCTCTCATGCCAGACGGGAGAGCAACGACCAGTCCATCAACGAGCAACCCATATAATTCCTCCACGTCCTGCAGTGTAATGGTGGCCTCACCAATGGGCAAGTGGAATGTGTGCGTCTACGGTCACCACCGCTCTATCAGGGCCGTGACCAAAGACCAATCGAGCTGCAGCCGCCCGATCTCAATCATCCTGTGGAAACCCGTCTCCCGCAGGCGCGCGACTATACGGGCATGGAGAACTCTGTCATGCAGAAAGTCCTACATGTTGTCCACTCTCTTGGCGCGGAGAGTCTGGGTCAGTAACTCACCCTCCCATATGTGGGCGGACCTATGATCGCCCTGTAACGAGAGTAGCTCATTGTTGGAAGGTCCGGGATGAATAGGCGGCACCTCCATGTCGTCTATTGTAAATTAAACAACATTAATTACATGTTAGTTTTATAATTATATGTTTGTTTGTAAATTAAATAATTAAATTTTATAATTGTACAATATTTAATTATGACGTATTCACATAAGGGTTCCAGGCTCGATATTTGAGGCCCAGTAGCGCCAAGATATCCTAATTTCTTTTATGTGTTAGTTTTATTATAATTTTATATGTTTGTTTGTAAATTATATAATAAATTTTTATAAATAAATATTCACATATGGGTTCCAGGCTCGATATTTGGAGCCCAGTAGCATCAATTTATCATGATTTCTTCTATGTGTTAGTTTTATTATTTTACATGTTAGTTTGTAAATTAAATAATTATTTTTATAATTAAATATTCACAAATGGGTTCCAGGCTTCATATTTGGAGCCCAGTAGCACCAATTTATCCTGAATTCTTCTATTTGTTAGTTTTATTATTTTACATGTTAGTTTTATAAATTAAATAATTAATTTTTATATTTAAATATTCACAAACGGGTTCCAGGCTCGATATTTGGAGCCCAGTAGCACCAATTTAGTTTTGTAAATTAAATAATTAAGTTTTATAAATAAATATTCACATATGGGTTCTAGGATCGATATTTGGAGCCTAATAGCACCAATTTATCCTGAATTCTTGAGTATAAGAGATACTTAAACTACAGGGAAACTACGCTAAAAGGCGCTACATTTTACTACGCTAAAAGGCATTACATTTTACAACCCCAAAAGGCACTATATTACTAGTTTTTAAGCAAATAAATAATTTAAACCAGATAAAATACAACAAATACATTATTATCACAAAAATACGTATAAAATAGTAATAGTAAATTGTTAAACATTTTTATTAACAAATAATAACGATTTCACAATTTTTACATATTTTTTTACAACATTAATATCTTAGTCCGGATAAAATAACATACCAATTTAATCGCAAAAATAACACAAATAACATACAACACATTCAAAACAACTAATATGCATTATTTATATGAGTTTGGACATGAACTATTTTGGAATACCTCGAATTATGTTTTTCGGAAAGCTGAAGATTTGAAAATTTGACTCCGAAACAAGCAGTCCACAACAATAGAAGGCTTGGCTAGGATGTGGGACCAACAATATCTACTTTTTACGGGACGGGTGGGGTCCACAGGAGCTTTTTGGGACGTTGATGGGGGGGGGGGGGGGGTAGGGGGGCGACGCGAGGCGCGCTGGTAGTTTTTTTAAAAGGGGAAGGGGGTAGTCGTGGGAC
>NW_017671211.1:0-153588 GCF_001879085.1 Nicotiana attenuata | reverse complement strand
GGGAAGGGGATCTATTATTTATGTATATAAAACGCGGTTCATTACCGCATTTTATATAAAATGCAGTAATAAACCGCATTTTATATAGCCGTCTTATCAGCTACCATATAAAACGCGGTATCAAAACGCATTTTATATAAAATGCGGTTTATAACCGCGTTTTATATAGAATGGTAACTTTTTTTTTACGCCTAAAAAAGTGTTTTGAGTCCAAAAGAACCACATTTCGGTTCCGTACTCTTAGGGGTTTAGGGTTGGGTAATGGGGTGGATATAAGAGGATTCAAGTCTTTTAAATTGAGGATGGGTTAATTGAACATGAGAGTGACACGTGGCTTGTCGTTTAAATTAGGGGTAAATTCAAACGAAAGTATAACGGTAGGGACTCAGTTGATCAAATAGTATAGCAGAGGGAACTTTTAAATAATATTCGATAATATAGGGACAATCCATTTACTAAATGATAGGCGACCTTTTCAAGAAGTAGGAGAAATACATCTGGATAAAAAAAAAGGTGTAAGCAAGCTTCTCTCCAAACATATTGACTTAGAGTTAGCCAGGTTTAAGGAGAATTTTACGTGTTAAAACTAATTGGGAGAAGGGTAAAAAAAAAATCCTCTACTATGTGAAAAGGATCATTTATATCCTCCTGTTACACTATTGGTCCATCATTATCCCCGACGTTATAAAATTAGTGCAAAAATATCCCTTCTCTGTTAGGACCCTCCACCATTGCTACTCCATCTCACATGATATGTCATGGGCGGCTTTCCAGCCATGCCCCATGACCCCCTGGGCGCGCCCCGTGGAATCCTAGCAAGCCTCCCAATGCCTAGCGCCACGGACGACCCCGTGGTCTTGGCCGCGCCAAGTGACAAGCGCGCATGTGCCTCTGTCGCCCCACCGATATCCCTCGCCAGCGCCCAGTCGCAGGCAGATGCTAACAGCGCCGCGCGCGCAGACCGTGATGCCAAAGACAATGCTGCTGACAACGGACCTGTAGCTGCCTTATAGAAAACTAAGTCCTTTTCATTGTAAATATAGAGTAGTTTTATTTCATATACTTCCATTATGTTTCTCTAGCTTAGTCAAGTCTAGTCTTGTAGCTTTGGATTATTTTTTTTATGCATTATTAGGGGGGATCAAGCAATCAAACTTTCTAGCAAGCAAACAATTCTCTGTACTGGTGTCTCTCCCCCTCGACACCGCGTTGCTTTTTTGTAATAGCTTTTATTAATGTAATCAAGCTTTCTTTCATTCTCAATTCTCATTTCTGTTCTCTCAATTGCTCTTGACATTGGTTTTCCCGTACGGCACTGACAATCTCGTCTAGCACAGAGGGGACCTCAGTTGGCGGACAGTAACTGCACTGACATCAGTTGCTTAGCCTTACGTCGCCTTTCCAAGGAATCTCAGGAAGGCACCGCGTAACAGTTGGTATCAGAGCCTAGGCACGACATCGGACGAGGGAACTCATTGACATTACCACCATTTCTGACCATGGTGAATCATGGGGACCGCATTGTGATCCTTGAAGAGACTGTTGATGTATTACCGTCCATCGTGGATACGGTGCCTGAACTAAGAACCGGCCTAGTGCAAAGGTTGGACGACCTGGACCGTAGAGTGCTCTAGGCCAAAGTTGACATAGAAAACATCAGTCGCGACTCCGAGGGAGACCGACAAACGGCAGTCACAGAGGCAGCCGAAATTTTTGGCAAATTTGAGGGACTCCAACAGGAGCGTACCGAAGGTCTAGCCTACAGGGCACAAGAGGCAGACAAGGTGACTACCATGTAACAAACTATTGACGACTTGACATACAAGCTCAATGTTGTCAATGCTGCTTTACAGGGCCTGCTTCGAGGAGGTGGAAACCAAATCGGGGGCGCTGTGAACCCCGCTTCCGCGACACAAAAACTGAAAATTCCTGAGCCAAAGCCATACAGTGGAGCTAGGAATGCCAAGGAAGTGGAAAACTTCATATTTGATATCGAACAGTACTTCGATGCTGTTGGAGACCTAGAAGAAGCTAAGAAGGTAGCAACTACTGCCATGTATCTTCAGGGTGATGCTAAACTCTGGTGGCGGGTAAAGTACGAAGCCATTAGGGCCGGTGAAGATGCTCTCGAGACATGGGCAGAATGGAAGGCAGCCATACGCCTACAGTTCTTCCCCGAAAATGTTGAATACAACGCAAGGAGAAAGCTACGGGAGCTCCGCCAGACCAAATCAGTGCGGGGATACATGCGGGAATTCTCCGCGCTCATGCTAAACATACGTGACATGGGGGACAAAGACAAACTCTTCACCTTCCTAGAAGTGTTGAAACCCTATGCCCGTATGGAGCTGCAACGACAAAGGGTAGATACCCTACCCAAGGCGATCCAAGTAGCTGAATGCCTTGGGGACTATCAAGTGAAAGCTCGGAAGGACAAGCCTCAGCCGCCTCCCGAGCGGGATTCAAAGGGGGCCAGCCTAGCAATGGTGGCCTTAGCAGAAGTGGGGGAGATCGGAGTGCATCCAAATCTAAGGCTCCCTCCTCAGGCAGCAATAGTGCTGCGTCAAACAACAATGACCGGGGGAGAAAGCCTCCTTTAGGATGCCGTCATTGCGGCGGACCACATTGGAACAATGAGTGCCCACATGCACAGATAAACGCCCATCAGGCTTTTGATGATGGGACTGATGACGACTCAGATGATGCGAATCAGACTAAACAAGTAGATGCCTTCAATGCAATTGTTGGCTCTATTTCTAAAGCATTAGCGGAGACCAGTGCTAGTATTCGTAAGAAGAAGGACCCAAGTCCAATCACCAAGAAAGGGAAAAAGAAGGCGGATGAAGGGACTCCTCTTAAACAAGAGAGGACCTTGCTATTCGTCGAGATGAAGGTGAATGGCAAGCCCATTCGGGCTATGATAGACACGGGTGCTACCCACAACTACTTGGCCTCGACTCAGGTGGAGCGCCTTGGTCTAGTTGTAGGAAAAGGTAGAGGTCGTGTCAAGGCTATCAACTCACCTCCTCAGCTAGTGGGGGGAATAGCCAAAGAGGTACCGGTGAAGGTTGGCCCTTACGAAGGAAAATTCAACCTGCGAGTGGTGATCATAGATGACTTCGAGTTGATAGTTTGGTTGGAATTCTTAAGGCAAACTAACACCATGCCCGTACCATATGCAGACATGCTGCTGATGATGGGAACAAATGGGGCCAAGCCCTGCATTATCCCGTGCATGCCCATGAAGATGGGTTGAGAACATTTCGGCCTTGCAGTTGAAGAAGGGGGTCAAAAGACATGAACCTACGTTCCTGGAAACCCTCTACATTGAAGATATAGAACGCTCTTCGGGTCCCATTCCTGCACCTATGAAGGAGCTACTACTGGAGTTTGAAGATGTCATGCCACAATACATGCCAAAGCGACTACCGCCTAGCGCATTGTGGACCATGAAATTGAGTTGGTGCCGGGCGTGAAGCCACCTGCCCGGGCGCCCTACAGAATGTCACAACCCGAACTCACCGAGCTTCGGAGACAATTGACGGAAATGCTAGATACAGGGATCATTGTACCGTCTAAGTCCCCATACGGGTCCTCTGTTCTATTCCAAAAGAAACATGATGGCAGCCTGCGACTCTGTGTGGATTATCGAGCTCTAAATAAAATCACCATGAAGAACAAGTACCTTATTCCGCTAATGGCAGACTTGTTCGATAGACTGGGTGGTGCGACGGTGTTCACCAAGATAGATCTGAAGACAGGTTATTGGCAAGTTCGGATTGCAGAGGGTGATGAACACAAGACGACTTGTGTGACAAGATATGGGTCGTACGACTTCCTGGTCATGCCGTTCGGCTTGACTAAAGCCCCAGCTACATTTTGCACTCTGATGAACCATGTCTTTCGAGAGTACATTGACGAATTTGTGGTGGTCTATTTAGATGACATTGTGGTATATAGCCAAACATTGGAAGAACACCTAGTGCACTTGCGGAAGGTCCTGGCTCGATTGCGGGAGCATGAACTATATGTAAAACTATCCAAGTTCTCCTTTGCTCAAAAGCAAATTGACTTCCTCGGACATGTCATCGAGGAAGGGCGGATCAAGATGGACCACCAGAAGATTCAGGCCATCACAGATTGGCTGCCGCCTAAGGATGTCCACGCCTTGAGGGCGTTCCTTGGCCTATGAAACTTCTACCGGTGATTTGTGAAGAACTACTCTCTTATCACAGTGCCATTGACAGAACTCCTCAAGAAGGTCACACCCTGGGATTGGGGACCGAGGCGAGCGGAGACCTTCAACGCACTAAAAGCGGCTATGTCTAGTAGCCCCGTCTTGGCCCTTTCTGATTTGGCCAAGCCATTCGAGGTAAAAATGGATGCATCTGACTATGCCCTTGGCGGAGTCTTGCTACAAGAAGGGCACCCTGTAGCGTACGAGAGTTGGAAGCTGAAGGATGCAGAGTGGCGCTATGCCGCCATGAGAAGATTATGGCTGTCGTCACTGCTTGCACCTTTGGAGGCACTATCTGCTGGGGACCCCATTCGTGGTCAAAATAGACAACACATCTGTTAGCCATTTCATGACCCAACCAAAGCTGAATGGTCGACAGGCCTGGTGGCAGGAACTCCTAGCTGAATTCCACTTCAACCTGGAGTACCGAAGTGGGAAGACCAATCATGTTGCTAATGCGCTCGGTAGGAGAGATGATCTAGCATCGGTGTGCATACTCGCCACCCTAAGGGGGAGCGAATAGCCACCTCCATCAAGGACCAGATACAGGATCTACTCATCAAGGATCCTGCTGCTCAGTATTTGGTTGACTTGGTAGGACAGGGCAAGACTCACCAGTTCTACATGGAAGATGGTTTTCTGAAAGTGAAAGGGAACCGACTTTATGTTCCTAAAGGAGGAGATCTGCGAAGGACTCTTCTAGCGGAATGTCATGATACTCTGTGGTCCGGCCATCCCGATGAAGAATGCACCATGGTGTTACTTCGCCGTGCATATTATTGGCCTCAAATGGCTGATGATGTCACTCAGTATGTGAAGACTTGTTTAGTATGCCAGAAGGACAAGTCGGACCGCTTGACACAAGCGGGACTCTTGGAACCACTAGCTGTCGGAGATCTCACAACTATTTTGGTTGTGGTGGATCGGTTTTCCAAGTATGCCACCTTTATTGCAGCTCCACAATGTATATCAGCAGAAGATACAGCTAGACTCTTCTTCTCTCATGTCGTCAAATATTGGGGCCTGCCCAAAGATATTGTTAGTGATCGCGACTCATGCTTCACTAGCAACTTTTGGACCCAACTCTTTAAGTGCCTTGGGTCAAAATTGAGTCACAGCTCAAGTTTTCATCCGCAATCTGATGGCCAGACGGAGCGGTTCAATGGTATGTTGGACGAATATCTCCGCTACTTTGTAACCGGATCGCAGAAGAATTGGGTGAAGCTTTTGGATGCTGCTCAATTGTTTTTCAATTCACAAAAGAGCTCTAGTACAAATAAAAGTGCTATTGAAATTGTTACCGGACAGCAACCGCTACTCCCACACAATGTGAATGCACCAAACATGTCTAAATCTCCTCGAGCTGCTAGCTTCTCGAAAGAGTGGAAGCGGAATTTGGAGACAGAGGAGCTATCTTGTCAAAGCTCAAAAGCGGATGAAGAGGCATGCTGATCAAAATCGTCGCTTTGTTGAATACCAAGTAGGAGACAAAATGATGGTCAAAATCCTAAAGCGGTACTTATTTGCGGGGGTCCATGACCCTCACCTATTGCAAAAATACATTGGACCCTTGTCCATTGAAAGGCGCATTGGGAAAGTTGTATACTGGGTGGATACCCCATCTTGGTGGAAAATTCATCCCATCTTTCATGTCAGTCTCCTAAAACCTTTGCGGGAAGACACGAAGGATCCTTCACGGAGCCAACTCATAATACCCAGTATTCGAGATCCCAATTAAACCGGGAAAAGACGTGTTGAAGCTATCCTTGATGACAGAGTGATTCATGCCTCAAGGAAAGATCACCAAGAGTTCTTGGTGAAAAGGCAGGGCTGTGATACAGAGGAGAATACTTGGGAGAGGGGAGCAAACCTCAAAGCCTACAAGAGCCTAATTGAAGATTATCTTGCAAGTAAGGCCCCGAGGACATCGTCAACTCAGGTGGGGGAGAATGTCCTGGGCGGCTTTCCAGCCATGCCCCATGACCCCTTGGGCGCGCCCCGTGGAGTCCTAGCAAGCCTCCCAATGCCTAGCACTACGGACGGCCCCGTGGTCTTGGCCGCACCAAGTGACAAGCGCGCATGTGCCTCTGTCGCCCCACCGATATCCCTCGCCAGCACCCAGCCGCAAGCAGATGCCAACAGCGCAGCGCGCGCAGACCGTGATGCCAAAGACAATGCTGCTGACAACGAACCCGTTGCTGCCTTATAGAAAACTAAGTCCTTTTCATTGTAAATATAGAGTAGTTTTATTTCATGTACTTCCATTATGTTTCTCTAGCTTAGTCAAGTCTAGTTTGTAGCTTTGGATTATTTTTTTTAAGCATTATTAGGGGGGATCAAACAATCAAACTTTCTAGCAAGCAAACAATTCTCTGTACTGGTGTCTCTCCCCCTCGACACCGCGTTGCTTTTCTGTAATAGCTTTCATTAATGCAATCAAGCTTTCTTTCATTCTCAATTCTCATTTCTGTTCTCTCAATTGCTCTTGACATTGGTTTTCCCGTATGGCACTGACACTCTCGTCTAGCATACGGAGGGGACCTCAGTTGGCGGACAGTAACTGCACTGACATCAGTTGCTTAGCCTTACGTCGCCCTTCCAAGGAATCTCAGGAAGGCGCCGCGTAACAGATATGACGTTTTGGTGAGATGGGCACCATGTGGGTCGCCACATCACCGTCCCAATCACATTTTACTAGCTTCTTCCCCCTCTTCCACCAACACCTTCCCCTTCACCGTGTCTCTCAAAAGAGTATACACCAGAAAAAAATACTAAAGGAAGTTGTTTACTTATTCTATTGAGCAAACATAACACATAATATATTGTTATCTGGACATATTGTACAAAAAAAAAATCTCCAGCATACATATGCTTGTATATTCCTAAAAAAGGAGGGAAGGCAAAGGAACTCATTAAAGCTTTAATTCTGGGAAGGAAGCTCATCTCTCACCTTAAAGTTGAATGTTTTATAGTTGGATTATTAACGCTCTTCAATTTCTTAATTCATTTTTAAAATGAGGAGCTTAAATAAATTTTACAAAAATTGAGAAAGTGGAAAAGATAACTAGCCATCCAGAATTGTTTGAACAAATCATATGAAAACACAACATACATCCAATCGAGAAAAAAAACTGAAAGTGGAAAAAGACCGAAATTTCACATTATATCCAAAAGGAAAACGAAATAAGCAAAACTTTGTATCCAATTTTACCCACTTTAAGGGAAGAAAAAATAGAGCCAGTAAAAGGAATCCAACTAATATAACTAGGAAACTCTTCATGAGCTTCAACTTACAAAACATCAATTCAAGCAAAAAAGGTGATGGTGGCGGTAGTTGAGTAATAGAAGAGGTGGTGGTGGAAGAAGGAGAGGGTAAAATATTGTTGAGGCCACGTGAGATGGTATGGCCATGGTGGAGAATCCTAATGGAGGAGGGGTATATTTGCATCAGTTTTATAACATCGGGAGTAATTGTGAACCAAAAGTATAACGGAGGGTATAATTGATCCTTTTCGCATTGTAGAGGGACATTATTGGCCCTTTTCCCAAACTAATTCATTCTGTCTTACGAATCTGTTCTCTTTTTTCTTTTTTTGGTTCTTCCAATATTCCGTACTTTGAGCGACTTCATTCCCCGAGCTCGAACCTGAGCCTTCTGATTGAGAATGAAGGATACATACCACCCCTCCACAATCTTTTTTTTTTGAATCTTTTTTGAATATAACTAGCCATTGCCTGTAATTCGAAGTATCCTCCGCTAGGTAAAACGTAATGATTCAATACCGTGTGAATTTGCTTTCACCTTGAAGGATGTATAGGGTCAAATTTGACCGTCAGCATCTCTACGCCAATGGGTACGCCCAGTGAGTATACGCCAACTAACGTAAGGGTACGACTCTGACGTGGGGATAAAAGCGACATCGTTTAGGACTCAGTGTCTTCACTAGGAAAACGTTACCTATTTTTGTAACTTTTTGATTATTTCGAGGAAGGTCTCTTATTATATAAGGGAGACCTTCACATTGTAAAAAGGGGGGATTATTCGGGAATAATACAACTCTCTCATTTTCTCATACTCTCTCTCTATCGCTATCTCTAACGAATACTTTCTCTTGAGTTCATATTATCACTATTAGATCTACAACAACAACTTCATTTTTCATCTCTAGGTCTATTATATTTGATTACGATTTACCCTTTCTTACTTTTGATTGTTTTTAAGCTTGCAAAGTATATCGATAACTTTTGAGCCAAACAATTTGGCGCCGTCTGTGGGGATTTCGAGAATCAAAATCATAGTATCCACCTAGAGAGCAACCAACTACCATTCTCTACACCACACGAAAACAAAAGATGGCTGAAAATAACACCATAATGAAATCAATAGTGGGTGTTACAGCTAATCTCCTTGATCCTCTCAACGAGGCCGGTGACGAGGGCATCTTGAATGCAACCCCTAGCATCACGCCAGGTGCAGAGATCTCATCTTCCCCATCCGAAGATCTGACGATCTTGCATGAAAAAGGAGCTTCCACATCTGCGGCTAAGGAAGCACCCTCGGTAGTCAAGAAGCTACTGGAAGAATGGCTAACAAGCACTCTAAGTGGCTTGGTTGAGAAGTCACCGCAAAGTAACGACAGGTGTATACCAACGGTAGATACCACTGCTGCCATGGGTGAACCTGAAGCTGCACGAGCAAATAACAAACCCATCGAGGCACAGACCAACGATGGCACGCTAATAGCCATCCTAAAGAAGATAGAAGAAATGGAGAATGAAAACAAGGCACTCCGCGACCAAATGAAAGAACATCAGGAGAGGGTAGACAAGATCCCCGGCGCTCCCAAGTTACTACCAAAACGCGACGTGGGGAGGTTCGTTGAACAACCATACACTGAAGAAGCTGCCCCTCACCCTATCCCAAAAACCTTCAAGATGCCACCCTACTTGAAGGTATATGACGGAACCACAGATCCCGAGGATCATTTAATCCACTATGTCACTACTGTAAAGGGCAACGACCTATCAAAAGAACAGGTACCATCGGTGCTGCTGAAGAAGTTTGGTGAGACGCTGACAGGAGGGGCCCTAACGTGGTACTCTCAGCTACCAGCTAAGGCGATATCAACGTTCGAGGAAATGGCGGATAAGTTCGTCACCGCCCATGCAGGTGCAAAGAAAGCGGAAGCAAGGGTTAACGACATCTTCGCAGTCAGGCAAACCACAGGGGAGGGACTTAGTGACTTCCTAGCCAGGTTTAATTGGGTAAGGATGAGTCTACCAAACGTATGGGAAGGTATGGCAGTCGCCGCTTTCAAGAACGGGATAAACAGGAATGGTTCAAGGGCAACCAAGAAGCTACTAAGCCGCCTCATGAAATATCCCCCTACCACATGGGAGGAAATCCACAACGCCTATTGCGCTGAGGTACGAGCGGACGAGGATGATCTTAATGGGCCGACCCAACGGCTAACAACGATACACTCAGAAACAAGGAGGGATCGACGCAATGAAGGACGGCGAGAACAACTCCCACGCTCCAACAAAGACCGACACCAGCCATACACCAGATCCTCCCATCCACCACCAAGGCATACGGACGCGCTACAGCGACACGTCGCCCCACTCCGAAACGAAAGAGGTACGCCTCCTTTATTATCCGCCCATAACTTTTGTGTGTCTCCTTCAGAAATAGTGTACGCACTGGAGAAGCTGGGCACCAAAGTGCAGTGGCCGCAGAAGATGAAATCAGACCCCGCCACAAGGAAATCAAACGTCCTATGTGAGTTCCATCAGGAACGGGGGCACAAAACCGAAGACTGCATAGGCCTACGGCAAGAGGTGGTCAGGATGCTGAACCAGGGATACCTGAGGGAATTACTCAGTGACAAAGGGAAAATCAACTTTGCACGCGGACGGGAACAACCCCACGGGCCGCCGAAGCCTCCCTCCCCAGCACGCACGATAAACATGATCGTCGGAGGCAGCGACGACTTAGCGATTAATCACGTCAAGTTCGCCACCACGCACAAACTAAAGCGGACCATCGCCCATGAACGGTATGACGACTTCGAAGATAGTATCACCTTCGATAAGTCTGATGCCGACGGTTTGTCTTTCCCTCATTACGATGCTTTAGTTATCACTTTACGTATCGCTGATACAGATGTTAAAAGAATCATGATTGACGACGGAAGTGGCGCCTGTATTATCCACCCGAGGGTCCTCGTACAAATGGGACTCGAGGATAAGGTAATACTGCATTGCATAACACTAACTGGTTTTAACAATGCAGTGGAACGGACATCCAGAGAAATATCACTACCCGTTTTAGCAGGAGGAGTCACGCTGGAAACAACTTTCCACGTGATGAACCAGGAAACGGCGTACAACGTCATCATAGGGCACCCGTGGATACACGCCATGCGAGCGGTCCCTTCAAGCCTTTACCAAGTGATCAAATTCCCTACCACGCCATCTGAAAGAAGCCTTCGGGATATTGAGAAGGACGGGATGAAACTGAACCCGAGAAATGCGCCTTCGGCGTGGCCTCAGGCATAAGCCTGAGTTATCAGGCACGCTCGCCAGATGGGCCATAGAGCTCAGCGAGCACGATATCTCATATCACCCAAGAAACGCCATCAGCCAAGCTGGAACTAGAGGCACGTCATGCCCCCAACACTGACCTATGGCCTTGTGGGCCGAGTACGACTGTTGCAGAAGTATGGAGCTCGACGACTCATAAGGAGCTTTTCAATTGGAAACAATGACAAGCGCCCAGCTCGACTACGACAAGCAAGTAATTCGATGATAGTCGATGTTACGTACATGGCTAAGGCCATCGACAGTATTATTCCAGTTATGGCTCGGCTAAGGCCATCGACAGTATTATGGCTAAGGCCATCGTCGTCAACAAGTCGACCCAGCTCGACTACGACAAACAAGTAATTCGACGACAGTCGAAGTTACGTACATGGCTAAGGCCATCGCACGATATATTCCAAACAAGATTCAACGACAATTGAAGTTACGTACATGGCTAAGGCCATCAACAGTATTATGGCTAAGGCCAATTGGACTTAACAGTCGCCAATCCTGTTCGACTACGACGAAAGGCACTCAACACCCTCTCCCCTCCAAAATGAGAGTCTAAAAGGAGAAGAAAAAGGAAAGGCCGCACATAACAGGCATATCCGCTGCACCTGCTCGTGTGTTGCAACAGTTATACCCTCCTGGTCATAATCGGCGGTTAGACCTACCCCCGTCATCTCCACGTGGGCTGGACCCTCGTCAACCCATCTGCATCTCCACGGGCGCCTCAGTATCCGCCATCGCGCACCATCGCCCCTCACGGGCTGGGTGGCATCGGCAACAGCTCTCCTTTGTGGAGCCGACCTCCCAGAACGGATAGCATCGGCCATAAAAATCAGCCTCGATACTTGACGAGGTTCACTTCCCCTCGTCTTCAATCGCTATCCCCCCATGGAGAGTATTCAGCATTCGAGGCGAGTCGCGCACCGTACAGGAATGCTACAAAATAGCTCAAGATTGCGCCCACACCCAACAGCTGAGGGGGGCGAGCGCGGAGGCATAGCAATTAGCTATGTCAGGGACTAAGGTCAACCCGACAACGGACGCCGTTAGAGACCCCGACGTCGTGGAGGCCTGTAAAGCAACGGTCGAAGATCTTGACCCAGTCCAATTGGACGACACCGACCTTACGAAGAAAGCCTACATCGGGCACGGCCTCGCCAACCCAAGTAAGTATCGTGAATTCCTAACTAACCATGCAGATTTGTTCGCTTTTTCCCATTCAGATATGCCGGGAATCCCGCGGGACATCGCCACCCACAAGCTGAATATCGATCCATTACATCCGCCTGTGCGACAGATGAGAAGGAAATTCAACGCCGCTATCAATGAAGCGGTCAGTGAGGAAGTAGACAAGTTACTGGCCAACGGCTCCATCAGAGAATTGAAGTAACCCCAGTGGGTCGCCAATGTCGTCATGGTCAAAAAGAAAAACGGGAAGTGGAGAATGTGTGTGGATTTCACCGATCTGAACAAAGCATGCCCAAAGGATTCATTCCCACTACCCCACATCGACCAATTGATCGACACCACCGCAGGACATGAACTGCTGAGCTTCTTAGATGCCTACTCTGGCTACAATCAAATCATGATGGCCAAGGAGGACCAGGAGAAGACGACTTTCATCACCCACCAAGGGACTTACTACTACAAGGTAATGCCCTTCGGGCTCAAAAATGCAGGGGCTACATACCAAAGACTGGTCACCAAAATGTTCGAAGAGCAGCTTGGTAAGACTATGGAAGTCTATATCGACGATATGCTGGTGAAGTCGACAAGAAAAGAGGACCACATCGACCATCTGAAAGAAGCCTTCGGGATATTGAGAAGGTACGGGATGAAACTGAACCCCGAGAAATGCGCCTTCGGTGTGACCTCAGGAAAATTCTTGGGATTTCTCGTATCACAACGAGGAATCGAGGTTAACCCAGATCAGATCAAGACGATAGACGCGATACCTGAGATGTTGAACAGTAAAAAACAGGTGCAAAAGCTGACGGGGCGAATAGCCTCCCTATCCAGGTTCATCTCACGATCCTCCGAAAGGTGCCATAAATTTTTCAATGTGCTTAGAAAGGACAATGGGTTACAGTGGAATAAGNACTGAGAGGCCGCACTCAGCCTTAGCTGCATACGTGGTCAGAATCCTGCACACCTTCAAGGTGTAAGGAGTAAGCTGAGCCGGACACACATTGAAAAAACGGCAAAGCTCCTCCGCTAGAGGGTAAATCGGGAGACTATAACCGATCAAAAATGGGTACTCGTAAAATGTGTAGTACCCAGGCCTGTGCACATTGGCATAGTCCATCCCAGCCGGAGCCATTTCCACATGGTCAGGAATGTTGTGTGTCACTCGAAGGTCGTCTAGATGAGATTGCAGTAAATCACTATGCTCCCAGGGAAGGGCTGGACTTTTCGTTTGAAAATCCTTTCGAATATGCATTTCCTTTGGGAGGACGTTGTCTACAGTAAGGGGAACGAGGGCCTTTTTCACTTCCTCCTCCTCACCGCCAGAGGAAGGCGGAACCCTAGATGGGTCAGTGTCCTTGGTCTTTTTACCACCTTGACGACGTTTTACCATGATGATTCTGTTGGGGAAATAAGGCACTAACGACGAGAAATATGACTTCAAAGAAGTGGAGGAGTCTCACACGAAATAACGGTTACAAGAAAGAAAGGCAAAGAAGTAAACCAGAAAATGTTTTACAAAGGTTCGAAAGATGAATCGGATTGAACCTCTCCTCCATTTATAGGGTTAGGTTGCGCAGAAATCGAAGAGTCATGATTCAAAACGTCGCGCGGGGAAAACCAAAATGTCACATCATCCTCTGAACCGCTCAGGGGAAAATGTAATAATGACGCATACAGGCGATGACGTCATTCCAAAAAGAAAGCCACGCGTCAGTGGCTCAACAACGTCATACATTTTACCTCATTCATGTTGCCGCCCCTGGTCGAGGTCAAATTCTCCTAAGCCGAGGTTTGCATTTCCGCCCATTGAAGACGCCCACCGAATGCGTCTCCAACGAGCGGAGGGACTAACTGTATAGGGTCAAATTTGACCGTCAGCGTCTCTACGCCAATGGGTACGCCCAGTGAGTATACGCCAACTAACGTAAGGGTACGACTCGGACGTGGGGACAAAAGCGACATCGTTTAGGACTCAGTGTCTTCACTAGGAAAACGTTACCTATTTTTGTAACTTTTTGATTATTTCGAGGAAGGTCTCTTATTATATAAGGGAGACCTTCACATTGTAAAAAGGGGGGATTATTCGGGAATAATACAACTCTCTCATTTTCTCATACTCTCTCTCTATCGCTATCTCTAACGAATACTTTCTCTTGAGTTCATATTATCACTATTAGATCTACAACAACAACTTCATTTTTCATCTCTAGGTCTATTATATTTGATTACGATTTACCCTTTCTTACTTTTGATTGTTTTTAAGCTTGCAAAGTATATCGATAACTTTTGAGCCAAACAAAGGACATAATTTTATCAGTTACATCCTGCCCTACTTGATGGACGAGTGTGCTGCTTCTGGGTCTTTTGGTTCTTGCATTCATCAACTGCATGCAATCATTCATGAAGCTGAAACTGCAAAGGGATCAGGGGATAAATCTTCGGAAAGATACTGCCAAGAGCTTCCAAAGAATTAAAGTTCCCATGACTCTCTGTAACTACAACTGGTTAAACTATATTGATACATTGATATTGTGAATACTTTACATTATCCGTGTATACAACTTAAATCATAAAAGATATGACATGCTTATCCTCCTGAGATAATAATTATAAATAAATAAAAGAAGATACTTTGATATTGGTTACATGAAATTGTGTGCTTCATTGTATGGGCAAGAAGTGAAAAAAGATCAAATTTCTCCCAGTTCCTCATTCTTTGCTGCCCACTTCCCAAATTCGTCCAGCTTACCCACCAGGCAATAAATTCAACAAAATAACCTTGACTGCGAGTGTGAAGCCACAACATCCCATCAAGCCATTTCAAGAAAGAGAGACTTGACATTGACATGTGGATGGCCAAGAGCATTCGAATCACAAGCCGTTGGATAAGTACAGGTGGGCAGGTTTTGTTGGCTTTTAGCTGTTCATACTGGAACAGTTGTCCCACCTGGTATTTCTGATTATCTTTGCGAGAAGTATGGGTGTTTTAGAGCCTCATCGACACTAGGTCGATCTTCCTGAAATGACGATGCAGTTAACAGAACACAGAGTCAGATACTAATTTCATCTCAGTTAATTAACAAGGAGAAATGCCAAACGGAAAACATATGCGTCAGACGATGTAGGTTTTAGGCGTTAGACTTTTTGAAGACAGCTTACAGGATTCCATTGTAATAATTCACGTACTAGTCGCAGCGCCCATATGTTTGGAAACCTGCAGCAATAAAAAATATTCTCAGTGAGCTAGCAACTTGAAACTTTGTTGCCTCATAGTTTGTCCTTTTGATCAAGGTAAAAGGCATCGGGATTCTGGTAGGGAGTCCAGAGAGCAGACATGAATACAAACCCTATCTTCAGAGGATCCCTGTTTTTTATTTGACGAGAAAAGAACTCTTCAGAGCATTTCCACGGAGCTGGTGAAACTGAGGCCTGAATGAAGAAATAAGAATTTAAATGAAACTAATATCATAAAAAAGCAAATAAAAGTGAAAAGAGCATTTTGACAGATAAAATCTGAAAATATTGATCGACACCAACTAGCTTTTCCAACTGCAAATGTGGAGAAGTGAGACTCGACTAATTCAGTCTACTTATCAGACAAATGACGCATCACAAAACCATTAGGCTCAGAAATTTGGGAAAAGCATTTCACGGATTTAATGTGAAACTGAATTACAATATTCCACCACCTTATACTTCCTATTACATGTGAGATGTTCTTTTACACAGGTATAAAACTTCCAAAACTAGTAGGCTTCAGAAATGTGGGGAAAGCATTTTTCACAGGTTAGATATGAAAATGAAATACTTTTCCACCACCTAATATCTCCTGCCATAAACAGGTATAAGACTTACACCATACGGGGAAGTGCTCAAATAACAAACATCCACTTATATTGGTAAAATAAGGGGGAAAAATGAAAAAATGAGATAGAAGAATAAAGAATCAGTTGGATGACATTGAATAAATCTAATCTGTATTGGTGTAACTTGAACATAATAGCAAGAACTTGAACTAAGGTGATCTTTAAATGACGTACTGATAGCTCAATACACAACTAAAACAAACCCACTTTGCAATAGTTCCAAATAAGTGTCAAAACTTTATCACATTATATTGAAAGTGACTAAGAAATACTTGTCATTACAACAACAACAACAACAACAACAACAAAAACCCCAATAAAATCTCACAAGTGAGGTCTGGGGAGGGTAGATAGTCCGCACAACTTACCCCTACAGTGAATGTAGAGAGGTTGTTTCCGGTGGACCCTCGACACGAGGAAAAATGAGAAAAGAGCAGTAGCAACAAGCAATAACAATACTTGTCATTGTCATTGTCAAAAATAAATCTCTCAGACAAAACCCTGGCAACACACAGGATGTCTGTGGACCAATAGATTTAGAAAGAAAACCACTCACCTGGTCATATTTTGCTTTAGTTTGATGAAGTTTTGAGGTAACTCCAGAGCTCAGAATACACATTTCCATGAAAGATCTAAGCCTGTTAAAAAATATATTGCAGCGCTATATTTAGCAGAATGCCAACCTAACTGGAAAGAGTAAGAGCAATCCTTCAAACAAAAATTATCTTTTCATGCTCCCATCATCGGACAGACCATGTAAATGTGTAAAGGTCCTTTCCTCTATTAATTGATACCAAGTAAAAAACCTTTCCTCTCCAATGCAATGACTAACAAGGAGTAGCACAAATTGATTAGAGCAAATCTCCATCGAAGTATCTTATACAAATTAATACGAGTGGGAAAAAATTGAAATTCATTTGTAATTAGACTGTTGGTGATTTGTAAGGAAAAAGCCCGAAATCTTATGGGGTTTATGGATGAACTTTTCCTTACAAATATATACGGAGATAATATGCTGTTTTCCATTAACAGACTTAAGTACCAAGCAGTCGGCACCTGCCAATTGGCTTAAGATTGTTTCAGGAATTTAACTTCCGTTTTATTTTCTAATGAATCGTAGTCATTTAAAATGAAATTTGAAATCTAATTCAGTTGTTATTAGCTACCAAAGCGACACCGCGTATTTCAATCAAAATTCCCGGCTGTCTTAACATGTGATTAAGGTACACATAACAAGTCAACTACAAAGAAGAGTAACTTCAGTTTCGTGTTAGAATGTTAACTGTTAGCGATATAATGTCAGAGTAGAGTATTAGAAGAGTAAAGTAATTGTATTAGATGTCCCAGATTGAAAAATATAACATGTCTTGTTTTTAACACCTATAAATAGGTGTGTCTTATATTCATCAAATCATCAGGTCTTTAATACATCTTCTATTCTCTTAAAATTCTCTCACAGTACAACTCTATTCTTTCTCCATATTCCCATCACCTTAATTAAACATAGATTGCTG
Organism: Nicotiana attenuata; assembly: GCF_001879085.1. Classification (NCBI taxonomy): domain Eukaryota; kingdom Viridiplantae; phylum Streptophyta; class Magnoliopsida; order Solanales; family Solanaceae; genus Nicotiana; species Nicotiana attenuata. The sequence goes on along the minus strand of NW_017671211.1, from coordinate 136,189 downwards.
CAGAAATATAAGTCATGGTTAAGACATAATCTCATCAACTTTTAATCCTCAAGGTTCTGCTTTCAGTTGTGCAGAAATCAGACACCTTGTCTTCAGTGGTACTTAAGGCAGAACAACTACATCTTTTTGTGGACGAGTAACTGAAGACAATGTAATACTTACATATACTACCATATTGTAAAACAAGATACCAATCACCTCCCACGTGGAAAAATAATCAAAATAAAATGCAACATTTATGGTTTACACGTTAATTTTTTTCCATGAAGTCGGAAAAGTACTCTATCGAGTTGGCATAATCATTTCTAAACTGGACTTACTTGTAAGCTAGCTCCTTCAAGCTTTCGTTCCAACCCTCTAGGTGCTGATCTAAAAGAGCACGCGTCCTAGAACTCACCTGAAACATGTCTGGAGTACCCAAAACCAGTTCTAAGATCACTACACCAACACTCCACATGTCATACCTGTTCAACACAAACATAAAGCTCTGTGAGACTAGTGTATGTAACGTTTACAATAAACACACTTGTGATTAAGCTGATGTTCTTGAGTTTTTCTTTTTTGGGATAACTGTGGTGTCTGGGCCAGTTTGCGCGCACCTCGACTAATTCCACGGGATACCTGCCATCTCCCTCCAGCAACAGGGACCAGGTAACTCTATCCACCAAGGCTTGGATAGATGGGAAGAAATCACCTAGTGTTTTTTGCCTCTGCTGGGATTTGAACCTGAGACCTCATGGTTTTCACCCACTTCATTGACCACTAGGCCACACCCTTGGGTGCGCTGATGTTCTTGAGTTAATGAATGAATTTACGTTAATTGAATACCAATCATAATGATGAATAAAAATCTGGTTGCCTTCAGGAGTCATTCAGTTCCAAATTACACACTAGATATTCAAAAGACTTATATGACGTGTGAGAATACATGGGAGAAAAATATTATTGAAAAATAATAATGACAATGATACACTAAGACCTATATATATACAATACATGTCCTACTCCTAATACATATGAGATTAGGGTTATATGCTATTATATACTACTATTTATACAATGAAACTAACACTCCCCCTCAAGCTGGTGCATATAAATCATATGTACCGAGCTTGTTACATATATAACTAATACGAGGACCAGTGAGGGACTTGGTGAAAATATCAGCAAGCTGATCATTTGACTTTACAAATTTTGTAGCAATATCTCCCGAGAGTATCTTTTCTCTAACAAAGTGACAGTCAATCTCGATGTGTTTAGTTCTCTCATGGAACACTGGATTTGACGCAATATGAAGAGCAGCTTGATTATCACACACAAGTCCCATCTGACTAATCTCACCAAATTTCAGCTCCTTGAGCAACTGTTTGATCCAAATTAGCTCACATGTGGCCATAGCCATTGCTCGATATTCTGCTTCTGCACTAGACCGAGCAACCACATTCTGTTTCTTGCTCTTCCAAGACACCAAATTTCCTCCTACTAAGACACAATATCCAGACGTAGAACGTCTATCAAAAGGTGATCCTGCCCAATCAGCATCTGAGTATCCAACGATCTGCTCATGGCCTCGATCTTCAAACAATAAGCCTTTGCCTGGAGCTGATTTTATATACCGAAGAATGCGGACAACTGCATCCCAATGACTATCACAGGGAGAATCTATAAACTGACTCACAACACTCACAGGAAAGGAAATGTCAGGTCTAGTCACTGTGAGGTAATTTAATTTACCAACCAACCGCCTATATCTTGCAGGATCGCTAAGAGGCTCCCCCTGTCCTGGCAGAAGTTTAGAACTCGGATCCATCGGAGTGTCAACAGGTCTACAACCTATCACTCATGTCTCCTCAAGAATATCTAAGGCATACTTCCGTTGTGAGATCACAATACCTGAGCTAGACTGAGCGACCTCAATACCCAGAAAATACTTTAATCTGCCCATATCCTTAGTCTGAAAGTGTTGAAAGAGATGTTGCTTCAACTTACTAATACCATCCTGATCATTGCCGGTAATAACAATATCGTCAACATAAACGACCAGATAAATACAGAGATCTGAAGCAGAATGTCGATAAAATACAGAGTGATCAGCTTCACTACGAGTCATGCCAAACTCCTGAATAACTGTGCTGAACTTACCAAACCAGGCTCGAGGAGACTGCTTTAGACCATAGAGGGACTGGCGCAACCGACATACAAGGCCACTAGACTCCCCCTGAGCAACAAAACCAGGTGGTTGCTCCATATAAACCTCATCCTCAAGGTCACCGTGAAGAAAAGCATTCTTAATGTCTTACTGATAGAGAGGCCAATGGCGAACAACAGCCATGGATAGAAAAAGGCGGACTGATGCAATTTTAGCCACGGGAGAGAAAGTATCACTATAATCGAGTCCAAATATCTGAGTATATCCTTTGGCGACAAGACGAGCCTTAAGTCGATCAACCTGGCCATCTGGACCAACTTTGACTGCATACACCCAACGACAACCAACAGTCAATTTACCTGAAGGAAGAGGAACAAGCTCCCAAGTACCACTCGTATGTAAAGCAGACATCTCGTCAATCATAGCCTGTCGCCATCCGGGATGAGACAGTGCTTCAACTGTAGACTTAGGAATGGAAACAGAGGACAAAGATGACACCAATGCACAATGGGATGATGAGAGACGTTGGTAACTTAAACCGATATAATGAGGATTAGGATTAACTGTGGACCGTATACCTTTTCGTAGTGCAATCGGTTGATTAAGAGGAGACAAGTCCGCAGTATTAGCAGCGTCAGGTGTAGGACGTGAATCAAATGGGCCTGATGCTGGGGGCGGACGATGATGATAAGTCAGGAGTGGTGGAGCTGTAGAAGGTTGAACTCGACTAGGTGGTGGCACTGGAGCTATAGTTGGTGGCACTGGACTCGGTGGTGATACTGGAGCTATAGGTGGTGGAGCTGTAACTGGAACTGTAGGCGGTGGAGCTATGGAGGAAGATGAATGGGAGATAGGGACTGAATCTCCAAAAGAAGGAACAGGTAGCACCTCAGAAATATCTAAGTGATTAACTGGACCTGTGAAGTATGATTGGGTTTCAAAGAAGGTAACATCAGCAGACATAAGAAATCGCTGAAGGTCAGGAGAATAACATCGATATCCCTTTTGCGTTCTCGAGTAACCCAAAAATATGCACTTAAGAGCACGAGGAGCTAACTTATCTTTTCCTGGAGTAAGGTCATGAACAAAATACGTACTCCCAAAGACACGGGGTGGAAGAGAGAACAAAGGTAAGTGGGGAAACAAGACAGAGAACGGAAATTGATTTTGGATAGCTGAAGATGGCATACGATTAATAAGATAACAAGATGTAAGAACTGCATCCCCCCAAAAACGCAGCGGAACATGAGATTGTATGAGTAGGGTACGAGCAGTTTCAATAAGATGTCTATTCTTTCTTTCAGCTACCCCATTTTATTGGGATGTGTACGGACAAGATGTTTGATGAATAATCCCATGGGAGTTCATAAATTGCTGAAACAGGGAAGACAAATACTCTAGGGCATTATCACTACGAAATGTGCGGATAGAAATGCCAAATTGATTTCGAATTTCAGCATGGAAGGTCTGGAAAATAGAAAACAACTCAGATCGATTTTTCATCAAAAATATCCAAGTGCACCTGGAATAATCATAAATGAAACTGACAAAGTAGCGGAATCCTAAGGTAGAGCTAACCCGACTAGGACCCCAAACATCTGAATGGACTAAAGTAAAAGGTGACTCTGCTCGATTGTCAAGACGCTGCGGAAAATGGGAGCGGGTATGCTTACCGAGCTGAAACGACTCACACTCTAGAGTGGACAAGTGAGATAAGCCAGGTACCATTTTCTGAAGTTTTGACAAACTGGGATGTCCTAACCGTTTATGTAATAAATCTGGTGAATCAGTAACGGGAGAAGTTATTGGAGGAAGACAAGATGCGAGTCCATGTGATTTTGCAAGGATAAGGTAATAAAGTCCATCTGATTCACGTCCGGTACCAATGATCCGCCCTGTACTGTGTTCCTGTATAAAAACAAGGTCATCAAGAAATAGAACAGCAGATTTAAGTGATTTGGCCAAGCGACTAACGGCTATGAGATTAAAAGGACTACCAGGAACATAAAGAACTGAGTCTAAAGGTAAGGAAGGAAGTGGACTTGCTTGACTTATTGCAGTTGCCATGGCTTGAGACCCATTGACCATTGTGACTGTTGGAAGAGATTGACAATATGAGATACTAGTGAAAAGAGATTTGTTACCAGAAATATGATCAGATTCACCTGAATCAATAACATAAGACTCAGAAGGTGAAGATTGGGAGACACCAGTCATGCTACTATTTGTTGGAACCACGGAGGTTAATCCTGAAGATGTCTGTTTACGTGCTTTGTACTGAAAGAACTCAATATAATCCGGTAAAGAAACCATCTGGATTGGATTTAATGCATTAGATCTAACGAATTGTGAGTTAAAGGCTTCAGGTATGAATGCCATTATAATATTGCACCGGAAAAAGCAGAAATTTTCTGGAAATTACTGTTCACGCACGAAAAATAAAAAAGTGGTCGGAATTTGATTTAAATTTGATGGGTAGACTCAGATTTTTGAGGAGAGGACACTGTTCTCAAGAAGCTTTCCCGGAATCTGACCGGAAACAGCCTTTGCCGGAAAAAAAACACTGCTCTCGCCGGAAAATGCTTTTTCGGTAACTAATGAACCACGAAATCTTGATGGGTCGAGTCGGAAGATGCAGGCGACCAGTCCAGCAGAAAAATCGAACTTGAAAGATGCCGGAAAACTACCTCACGCGCCGGCGCGTGAGGTGACACTCTCGCCGGAACCCTAACTGCCGGAGGCGCGTGACGGCGCGTGTGAAGTGTGCCGGAGATCTTCACCGGGGTTTGGTCGCCGGTGACAGGAGAACCTTGTGGTGTTGGAATTTGCACAAACCCCAGTGAAACTCAGATTGACGTAAACAATTGCTTAAGTCACCGGAAAATTGCACGGTGACAATTGATTTCTTCCCGGATATCGTTGGAATGACGCACAACGATAATTATCTCACCAATGCTCTGATACCATGTGAGAATACACGGGAGAAAATATTATTGAAAAATAATAATGACAATGATACACTAAGCCCTATATATATACAATACATGTCCTACTCCTAATACATATGGGATTAGGGTTATATACTACTATTTATACAATAAAACTAACATGACGAATGCACAAATTATGTTATACAACTGTGGAGACATAATAACGGGCATATAACCAAAACTAAAATTAAGAAGTAACAAGAACATGACATACTTCATAGTAGTGAGAGTCAACCCTTGATACCAACTAGCATTCAAAAGAGCTTCAGGTGGAGTATATTCATAAGTTTGTTCAGCTCTGTGGAAAAGAAAAGGAAATAGAAATGAGAAAAATAAAAAATGTAAGAATATAAAAAGGTGGTGAAATTCCTTTGTATATCAGTATTATCACAGACAAAATGGCTAGGAGCAGCAAAAGAGATCATATGATTTTTTAAGTATACGTTTCTCAGCACAAAAAGTAGAAGATAAACATTCCATCATTTGGGTTATCAAGAAACTTCCCTAATGAATTCATGTTCAGCCCATACTTCGAGAGATTGTCGGAAGCCCTGTGATTAGCCCATATGAAAGTAGGGAAATGGTAATGCTCAACTGGTTATCCCAGTGCTTGGATCAAATGGACAACTAGTAACCTGATGCTAGGCTAGCAGGATAACTGAAGAACTAGATTAATCAGTGATACACTGAAACAACAATACATTTTCCGCGTGGCAATGTCTTATTTGGGTTGCATGCCCCGTGATGTGTCATCCTTGTTGTTTTTGATATACCAACCTTTTCACCTTTAGATCAACTGACTTAAAATTACTTTAAGTGCCGTATATGCTCTACGGCATAGGCAGACAACTAGGGTGGGTGGTGGAACCACTGATTACAGTGTTTGTTTAGTTCAAATATACATGCTACTATAACACTCAGCCAGCAAACTGGGAGGGATCAACATAATAGACAAGGGTTACAAAGGCGACCACACCATGATCGATTAGTGGGAGCAAATAAATATCAATAATATAAAGAACTCAGTAGTGTCGTCAATCAATAGTTGCATAATGCAGATGGTATACAAACATGATAGGAAATGACATCTGAATTCTATATCAGGTGACAATATTTGATCTTAGTTGGCGGGCATAGAGTCACATGACACTATAGACGGCGCACCCAAAAGAAAAACCACCACTCTATAACTAGGATTTACAAGTAAATGTACACTACAAGTTCAAAGTGCCTAGATGTCATTCAGTTAAAAGCAAAAAGAGCCGAAAAGAAAGATTCAGCAAATATGATACCTTGAAGGCCCAATAGACCCATACAAGTGCTTCAATGTGAAATCATCCACTGCGCTACCAAAGTCAATAATACGCCTGAAAATTGGTAAGGCTACTCAGAATAGGCAAGAAAAATGTTAACTATTATCCATCTACCAAATTATTAACTCATAATATCCGAGTCAGTGTGAGTCAATGTCCAATATTGGACAAATATTTTATTGAGTAATGACTAAACATTAGTTAGAGGCTGGGAATATTCGTGCTTCCTCTTTCCTTTTGATGACTCAAAAATACAACTTTAACCTTTACTCAAGGTAGACAAACATTCTTTCCAATCCAAAAAGACAAGCTAAAGAGAATCCTCCTTTTTTTTTCTTCTTCTTAGCCCATTCTGTCCTCTCCCTTCCCAAATTCCATCATCTCCACCCTGGCCTCTTTTTTCCTTCTTTTTCTTGCCAGACCTCCCATTCTGAGGAAACAAGTTCTTGGTATTGTTGACCAGCATAATTATAGGAGAAAAATCAGAGAATCAAATCTGTAATTAAAAGCTTGATTGTAGGAAAATTGTATTGTAGCTGAATATTCTCTCATTATTTTCATTTATTTACTTTCCTAGAATAGTTGTAGAACTTTTGTATAAAGGCATGTATCAGTAGGATGTAAAATACATTAAAATACAAAGAAGCCTTCTCTTCTTCTCAATTTCATCATGGTATCAGAAGCCATTGCAACCCTTTTGAGGTGAGTTTTCTCCCTTTGCAGCACTAGGGTTCCATGGGTTGAGTTTTCTCCCTCTTTCTTATAGTTTTCTTCCTAAAGTTTTTGTCCGAAGCCTTTTTTTCACCCTCCGTCAGTTCTATACAAAATCTGGTATCACTGGAAGGATTATACCTACTGTACGACCTACCCAAACAAGTTTTAGATTTTTTCGAGCACCAGAAGACAAGTCCGCGTAACCAGTTAGCTCCAGGAGCCTTTTTTCAGATTCTGAAGGTTGTTTTTGGGTTACCAGGTTCTTCTTTTTAGAATTTATATTCTGAAATTTCTTTTTGTGCTTCGGATTGTACAAAAATATGAGGGACTCAAAAACAGTAGATAACAATAATTCTGTAGACAATAATTCTATTTCACATGGTATTAGTATGGTAAAATTGGAGGATGCTGGTTCGTATTTTGCCTGGTCAAGGGCTTGTTTGTTGTTTATTAAATCCAGGAAGATGATTGGTTATATTACTGGAGAAAAGAAACAACCAGTTGTGACTGATGCCACTTAAGGTCAATGGGATTCTGATAATTCCCTTGTTATGACTTGGCTTTTGAATACTATGCACCCTCGAATTTCTAAACAATATTTGTTGCTTGACACTGCTGAAAAAATCTGGAATTCATCCAAGCGCACTTATTCTCGCAAGGGAAATGATGCCCAGATTTTTGAAATTCGAAATAAAATTCATGCGACTAAGCAAGGTGAGTTGACTATCACGGATTATTATTCTGAGTTAAGCGGGTTATGGCAGGAGATTGACTACTATTAGGATCTCCACGCAAAGTGTACTGATGATGCAGTTCTCTTTCAACGATTGGTTGAAAAGGAAAGGGTGTATGATTTTCTGGCCGATTTGAACCAAGAATATGATTAGACCAGGGTTCAAGTTCTCGGTAAAGTTCCTTTTCCTTCTTTTGAGGATGCATACTCTTATGGTCAACAAGAATCGAGTCAACGAGGGTTCATGCTTTATTCAGCATCAATGGAGAAGTCTGGATTAGCTGTATCTCATGAACAACCAAAGGCATTCACTTCTGATAAAGATCACTTGCACTGTGATTACTGTGGAAAACCAAGGCATACGAAGGAGACATGCTGGAAACTACATGGTAGACCAACTAGAGGCCGTGGAGGAAAACGTGTAGGTCCATCACGGGTTCAGGCTAATATTGTAGAAAATGTGGAGACATCCAGGGAAACTACTTCTGGAGAAGCTTTGTCTTCGAATGAAGTTCAACATCTTTGCCGCCCGAATAAACTTGACTCTTATAATGTTGCCACTTCCAGTTACGTGTAGTCAGGTATTGCCTTTAATGCTGACCTTAATTCTTGGATTATTGATTCTGGTGCGAATAGACACATGACAGGCTCATTTAAAGGCTTTAAAAACTACTATCCCAGTTCCAAAGGGGATTATGTCACAATAGCAAATGGCTCTCTAACTCCTGTCTCTAGAAGATGTTCTATTGTTTGTACACATGATATTACATTATCATCTGTTCTCCATGTCCCTGAGTTTCCTATTAACCTATTATCTGTTAGCGCCATCACCAAAAAACTAAACTATAGTGTCGAGTTCTTTCCTGATCATTGTATTTTTCAGGATCTTCAAACAAGGAAGAGGATTGACAGTGATAGATTGCACGATGACTTATATTGGATTGATGGAACTCGAGACTCTAGTCAGGCCTTTTTTGGAGGAAATAAGGATGTTAACTAAGAAATAATACAGTGGCATAGACGGTTGGGGCACCCATCATTTTTTTCTTTAAAGAAGTTATATCATAGTTTGTTTTCTAGAACTGAGTTTGAATCTTTGTTTTGTGATGCTTGTGAATTTGCCAAGCATAGTAGAAACTCTTATCCTTTGAGTGATAATACAAGTACAACTCCTTTTTTGACTATTCATTCTGATGTGTAGGGTCCTACTCGAACAGTTTCTTTATCTAGTATTAGGTGGTTTGTTACTTTTATTGATTGTTGCACTAGAATGACTTGGGTGTATTTGTTAAAGGCCAAAAATGAAGTTTTCTCCTGCTTTCAGTCATTTCATAAGATGATTTGCACTCAGTTTAAGACTAAGATAAAAATCTTGCGTACTAATAATGGCACAGAATACGTGGATAAAAATTATGGTGCCTATTTAGAGTCTTATGGGATAATCCATCAAACTAGTTGTCCTTATACTAGTGCACAAAATGGGGTTGCAGAAAGGAAAAATAGGCATTTGTTAGAAGTAGCAAGATCTCTTATGTTTACCATGAATCTACCAAAACCTTACTGGGAAATGCCATTTTAGTAGCTACCTATCTCATTAATATATTGCCACTAAAAACCCTCAATTTTCAAACTCCTTTGGAAGTATTAAAGGGTAAGAATGATTTTAATGTTCCTCCGAAGGTATTCGGTGTGTCTGCTTTGTTCATATTAGGAACTCTGGGAAACTTGATCCTAGAGCCCTTAAGTGTGTCTTTATTGGGTATTCTCCAACACAGAAAGGGTACAAATGCTATCATCCTCGCTCTCGGAGAATCTTTGTCAGCATGGATGTTACCTTTCGAGAATCTAAGCCCTATTTCAGTATTACATCATCACCTCTTCAAGGGGAGAATAAAAGGGAAGAGATGATTCTCGCGAGTTCTATTGTTGAAATCACTGCCAGTACCACAGGGGAAAGTAAAATTGAAGACAGAATACATGGGGAGACTATTGGACATTTGGATAGACCTGATTTGAAAACTTACTCGAGGAGAAATAGAGCAGAAGAAGTCATCATACAATCTGCCAAAGCTGAACCTTCTTCTACTGGTGAGTTACCTACATTTCCTAATGAGTTAGATGTACCTATTGCTCACAAAAAAGGAGTCAGATCTTGCACCACCAAACATCTTTTATCTAATTTTGTCTCTTATAATTCTTTGTCCCCCCCCTATAGAGCCTTTACCTTGTCTATTTTTACTGTGTCTATTCCCCAGAATTGGAGGGAAGCTTTTGCCGGTCCTAGATGGAAGCAAGCTATGATTGAAGAAATGAAGGCCTTATCAAAAAATAAAACTTGAGAACTTTTTACTTCACCACCAGACAAAAAGTCGATTGGCTGCAAATGGGTATTTACTATGAAGCACAAAGCTGATGGCTCAACTGAAAGATTCAAAGCAAGATTGGTGGCTAAGGGATTCACTCAGGTTTATGGAGTAGATTATCAAGAGACATTTGCCCCTGTTGCCAAAATGAACACTATCAGAATCATTTTGTCTTGTGCAGCTCATCTTGATTGAGACTTACAACAGTTTGATGTGAAGAATGCATTTCTTCATGGAGACTTAGAGGAAGAGGTGCATATGGAGATCCCGCCTGGATTCGATACCGAACAAAGTCAAGGAAAAGTGTGCAGATTGAAGAAAGCCTTGTATGGACTGAAGCAATCTCCTAGAACTTGGTTTGATAGATTCTGCAAAGCAATGATCTCCTTCGGCTACCAACAAAGCAATGCCGATGACACTCTCTTCATAAGTTATCAAAAGGGTAAACTCACTACTCTTCTCATACTTTATGTTGATGACATAGTAATAACAGGAGATGATAAAGAGAGATGACCCGATTGAAGAAGTTGTTGGCGCAGGAATTTGAAATCAAAAATCTAGGGAAGTTGCAGTACTTCTTGGGAATTGAGGTTGCTAGATCAAAAAGAGGAATCTTTATTTCTCAAAGGAAGTATATTTTGGATCTCTTGAATGAAACGGGTATGACAGGTTGCAAATCGATACAATCACCCATTGAAAGTAATCACAAGTTACAAAGCGGAACTGGAAAGTCAGTTGAAAGGAAAGATATCAAAGACTGGTTAGAAGACACATTTATCTCTCCCACACTAGACCAAACATAGCCTATTCAGTCAGCCTGGTGAGTCAGCTCATGCATGATCCCCGAGATCCTCATATGCAAGCTGTCTTTCCCATTTTGCGGTATTTGAAGTCTGCTCCTAGAAAAGGTCTGTTGTTCTCCAAACATAGCCACCTCCAAATAGAAGCCTTTACAGATGCGGATTGAGCTGGATCTCTAGATGACAGAAGATCTACATCTTGTTATTGTCCACTCGTAGGAGGAAACTTAGTTACCTGGAGAAGCAAGAAGCAAAGTGTAATCGCTAGATCAAGTGAAGAGGCAGAATAGAGAGCTATGGCTCAGGGTGTATGTGAACTTTTGTGGTTACAAAAGCTACTAGAGGAATTGAGACTGTCTGAAAAAAGGAAACTTTCCTTGTATTGTGATATCAAGGCTGCCATTAGTATAACTCATAATCCAGTCTAGCTCTAGCATAACCGAACAAAGCATGTTGAAATTGATCGACACTTCATCAAAGAAAAAGTGGTGTCTTGAGTTTGTTCCATGTGTCATCTGAAAAGCAGCTAGCTGATGTGTTTATCAAAGGTCTCAACAAACGGACTTTCCATAGACTGGTTTGCAAGTTGGGCATGTGTCACATCTTTGCACCAACTTAAGAGAGAGTGTTGACCAGCTTTATTATAGGAGAAAAATTAGAGAATCAAATATGTAATTAATAGCTTGATTGTAGGAGAATTGTATTGTAGCTGAATGTTCTCTCATTATTTTTATTTATTTACTTTCCTAGAATAGCTGTAGAACTTTTATATAAAGGCATGTATCAGTAGGATGTAAAATACATTGAAATACAAAGAAGCCTTCTCTTCTTCTCAATTTTATCACACTGTGATTAACTTTCACTGAGACTATAGAAGTTTCTTGAATCAAGGGAAATCTCTGAATTAGTGGAATAAGAAATTCCTGAATGCAGGAAACAAGAGTAAATTGTGTGCATACACTTCTCCACCATTACAAGGAAACAAGATACTTTAATGTACAATCAATCAACTGTCACTAAGACCAAAGAAAATTCAGAAAGGAGATATTAGAAGTGATGTTTTCCTGTGCTAGAACTATAAGAGTCATTTTAGGAAAGTTAAGTTCCTAGGTTGAGTATCATCCCGCATCGATAAATATCATACATGTTGTCTTGACACCTATAAAATAAAACATCTTGTATTCAGTAAATCATCAATAAATATCTTCTATTTATCTATTTTCTCACAGGAGCAAATATTTATGTCAGAGACTTAAGAAACTCCTGGAAGGAGGAAATAAGACCACGTTGTCTTCATGGAAGTTAGTTTCTCAACCATTCCGAGGAAATAAGGCACTTACGAAGAGAGACTGTCACTGAGATTAAATCAGTGAACTTAAATCCCTGGAAGTAGGAAAAAGAGTACATTTTCAGCACATAAATTATTTTCCCAGACACTTGATGATGTATCACGAAGTGGGAACCCAAAGGACGCAAATAAGACAGCTACTTTGCTGCAACAGGGTTTCAACCGAAACATGAGGTCATGTATTCGAGATTTCACTCAAGAATCTACAATAAACATCCAGCAGTATTAGCAGTTGACTATAATCTAGAAGACAACTCAACACAAAAGATATGGAAGAAATAGGTAAGTTGACGTACATCTTAGTTGTATAATTCTCATCTTCATTTGGATGACCTTTCAAGCACCTCCCAGAATCTTGATCCTCAAAGCAAACGACCATATTCTCTTGCATAAGACAATCAGAAGGCATACTAGTATAAATTCCATCCTATATATAAAAGACTCTTTGATATGTCATAGAAAGCTTAATGTGGAAAGCCTAAGTCCTAGAACAATCAAAGAATTGACAACTGTACTTCACATGCATATAGACAGTGGATACTTTAAACAAAGCTAAGAAATTACATAAAGCAGATTCTTTAAATCAGCTGAGAAAGAAAGAGTGAGATCAGCAATGTGTATAAGCATGAATTTCATGGATATTTAATTTAGCATCAGTGAGAAAGTAGAAGCTAAAAAAAAAAACAGCTGACAATCAAAATTTATAATCAACAACTCAAGAGAACCATCATCAAGCATTCTCAAAACTTCTTTTAAACTCAATTAGACTGGGCTGGCATATCGAAAGCATATCATTTTGTTCATACTGTTCCTTTTTGTCTCAGTTATAAGTTATAACAAAACTATTCATCCTAAAACTTTAACTGGAGTCCGACAAGAAGATCTAAGCTCCAACTCTAATTTATGCTAAGATAGGCCTTGTCCATTTTTCGCTTCAAACCTCAAACGTAATCTTTTTGTGTATTGACGTTCTGTATCCAGTGCTTGGCGGATTTCAGCTGATTCACCGGGCAGCTGGTAAAGCAACAAGCAAAGGTGTCGCCTTCCACTAAGCTAGGAGTACATAGGCTCAGACTCAGTAATTGAGACTTAAAACCTGGGATCTCCAAGTTATTACTCCTATGTCTCAACTGTTAGCCCCTAATATTGACACATGACGGATGTCGGGCAGAACCAATGTCAAGGGCTTGTACATTGCCCCTTGGCATAGGTTCGTGCGGGCGTTAGCAAGCAATGTGCGGAGCTGGGAGTGTGCCTAAGTTAGTGCATGGACTTGGGCAGGTCAGCTAGGCAAGGTGTCTTGGGTGATGGTAAGGCAGCCTTGATTGTGGGCGACAACTATGGCAAATGAAGGCGCATGGCACTTGGCTAAGGCATGCGTGCGGATCAGTGGGGCGGCAAAGGTTGTGACAAGGCATTGTCATGAGCTTATGGGTGAGGCATGGTCAAAAGACAAGGCAACGCAAGCAGAAGGCAAAGTGTGGGAAAGCTGTAGAACAAGTGTGCAAGCCATGTGACTGTGAAGAAGTGTGCTATGCATGTGCTGTGGAAGTTTACCCATGTGCAACGCACATGTTGCAGTTGGCCAAAGTGCTGAAGAAAAGTTCATTTCGTGGGAAGATAAATTCAAAAACGTGGCTGTATCTTTATGCTTGTTTTAGGCTTGGCATGTGCCAAGCACATTGTATAACTGCCCCGTGTAACTGCCCTCTGTAATCTGCCATAGGCAGCCCCCTTTATAATGTTGTATTTGATTGGTTTAAGGCAAGTAAGCATATGTGAGCCTTCCAACTGAGTGTCCTTTGTATATTCTACGAGAACAGATTAAAGGTTGGGTTTTACCCGTACTACTGTGTGTTGCTTACGTTTTACAAGTCTGAAATAATTCTAAGTGTCAAACTGTGTGCGAAAAACAAGGCTGAGTGGCTTGAGAGTCAGGCTGCTGCCGTGCAGTGCTGGTTGCGAAAAATTGGCCCCGTAACAACTGGTATCAGAGCTTTGCTCGTTGATTTGGGACCATCGCTGGTGGAGCCACTTCAGATTTGCGTGATCGTGTTGGAGGTGTTGATTGGCGTAACTGATGATCCTTTGGATCTGGATGATCTGATTTCTGAGATCTATCATCTAAAGGATGGGACGGGTTAGTTTCGTGATGGTATTCAACAAACTTGTGAGGCCACGAATGTTCAAGTTGAAGATCTGAAAAAGGAGATCGAAACTCGGAACTTGGAAATTACTGTTCTTCGAAGGGCGTTGGCTGCTCCTGGCCATGGCAGTGAAGAACGTTCTAAGGTAAAGATCCCTGATCCGAAGGCGTTTGGTGGAGCGCGTAGTGCTAAAGAACTGGAGAACTTTCTGTGGGATATGGAGCAATATTTCGTTGCTACCAAACTTCCAAACAGGGAGAAAGTCACAGTTACAAGCATGTATCTAACGGGAGATGCTAAATTGTGGTGGAGAACTCGCATGGCTGATGACGAAAGTGCAGGCAGACCCAAGATCGATACGTGGGAGAAACTCCGGAAAGAAATGAAGGACCAGTTCTTACCTAGCAACGCATCTTGGCTTGCTAGGGATCGCTTGAAACGTCTACGGCAAACTGGAACAATTCGTGATTATATTAAGGAATTCACTTCCTTAATGCTAGATATACAAAACATGTCGGAGGATGACAAGTTGCATAATTTTCTTTCTGAAATGCAAGCGTGGGCACAGAACGAACTCATGAGACAGAACGTGAAGGATCTCCCGAGTGCGAGTGCTGCAGTGGATTCATTGGTGGTACCCGGAGTCTTTATGAAATTCCTTCTACTTTAAAACCTAAGAAAAAGGAGGAGAAGAAAGGGGAATGGAGGAAGGAAGTTCGAAAAGAAATCGTGGAAAAGGGCAAGGCTACTGTTGACGGATCTGTTAGAAACAAAGGCATTGCCAACAAAAAGGGTGGTGGTTGCTAGACTTGCGGCGGACTTCACATTGCCAAAAACTGTCCGAATCGGGAACGGGTTAATGCTTTGCTTGCTACAGAAAATAATCGGGATGGAGAAGGTCAAGAAGTTGCTGCTGCCTTGGTAAATCCTCTGCAATTGCTGAATGTAATCTCGTTGCTTAATGCTACAAGTGATGAGACGAACCCTCACTCTTTGCTGATGCACATTAAAATGCAAATTGGAGAAAAGGGCGTGATAGCAATGGTAGATACTGGCGCTACTCACACCTTTGTCTCGGCGAAATTGGTGCAGAAGTATGGGTTGAATGTGAGCAAATGTCCCTCTTACATGAAGACTGTGAATGCTAAAGCCCAAGCCATTGTGGGTATGGCTTATAATGTTCCTATGTCTGTTGGGAACTAGAAAGGGAAAGTTAACTTGATGGTAATTCCATTGGAGGACTTTGAGGTGATCCTTGGAATCGACTTTATGCGAAAAAATCGCTTTGTTCCAATGCCTCACTTGGACGGGGTGATGATCATGCATGAAATGACTCCTGGTTTTGTAAAGGCTGTTCATCCTTATGGGAAAGAAGAAACTCAACGGAAGGCTTCATTAGTTTCTGCCATGATGGTCGAAAAAGGTTTGAAAAGGAGAGATGATACTTTCCTTGCTGCTATGGTTGAGGTGAAGCCTGATGTGAAGGTTGAAGTGTCGGACTGCGTCGCTCAAATATTGAGTGACTTTACTGATGTGATGCCACCTGAATTGCCTAAGAATTTACCACCGCGGAGGGCTATTGATCACAAGATAGAGTTGCTGTCGGGTTCAATGCCTCCTGCTCAACCTCCTTATCGGATGGCGCGAAAAGAGTTGGCTGAATTGCGGAAACAATTGAACGGGTTGCTCGATGCGGGACTGATTCAACCATCAAAAGCTCCATTTGGTGCACCTATTTTATTTCAAAAGAAACAGGACGGGACATTTCGGATGTGTGTTGATTATTGGGCGTTGAACAAGGTGACTGTAAAGAACAAATATCCGGTTCCGTTGGTGCAAGACTTGATGGACAGATTGAGCAAGGTTTGCTGGTTCACGAAGCTTGATTTAAGGTCTGGTTATTGGCAGGTATGGATAGCTGAAAGTGACGAGTCTAAAGCTACATGTGTTACGAGGTATGGCTCATATGAATTTCTTATTATGGCGTTTGGGTTGACAAATGCCCCTGCTACTTTTTGCAACCTGATGAATGATGTGCTGTATGGGTACTTGGATGATTTTGTCGTCGTCTACTTAGACGACATTGTTATCTATAGTCAAACCTTGGACGAACATATGTCACACTTGATTAAGGTGCTGTCTCGTTTGAGGGAGTACCAGCTTTATGTGAAGATGGAAAGGTGTGAGTTTGCTAGACAGGAGATCAAATTTCTTGGGCACTTGGTGAGCCAAAATCAGGTGCGGATGGACCCGAAAAAGGTGCAGGTCATTGTGGAGTGGCAGGTGCCTAATTCTGTGAAAGAGTTGAGATCTTTCCTTGGGTTAGCAAATTATTATTGGAAATTCATTGCTGGCTATTCAAAGAAAGCTGCTCCTTTGACTGATTCGTAGAAGAAGAATGTTAGGTGGGCGTGGTCTGAAAAATGCAGTGGTGCGTTTGATATGCTGAAAGAAGCTATTGCCTCAGAACCTATCTTGCGGCTTCCTGATTTTGAACTGCCCTTTGAAGTTCATACTGATGCTTCTGGCAAGGCTGTTGGAGGTGTGTTGGTTCAAGAAGGCCACCCAGTGGCGTTTGAAAGCAGAAAATTGAATGAAGCGGAGCAAAGGTATTCGGCTCATGAGAAAGAAATAGTTGTTGTGATTCATTGCTTGCAGATTTGGCAGGTGTATTTGCTGGGAACTAAATTCGTTGTGAGAACGGATAATGTGGCTAATACATTTTTCAAGACACAGAAAAAGCTATAAGTCCGAAGCAGAATCGTTGGCAAGAATTCTTGACAGAATATGATTTTATTTGGGAGCACAAGCCGGGAAAACACAACCAAGTTGCTAATGCATTGAGTCGGAAAGAGGTATTTGCTGCTGTTTATTCTATTACTCGACTTGAATATGATTTTCATGATAAGATCAAGTCGTGTGCTGCTAATGATCCATTGTACATCAAAACAATGAATCATGTGAGAGAAGGGACAGTAAGGCGGTACTGGATCGAGGACGATCTTCTCTATTTCAAAGGGGGGAGAATCTTGGTGCCACTTGGTGATGGGTTGCGTCGTGAACTGTTGAAAGAGACGCATGATACTCTATGGGCTGGTCATCCGGGAATTGAAAGGATGATGGCTCTGCTATCCCGATACTACTTTTGGCCCAAGATGGAGCATGACGTGGAAGCTTACGTGAAGAGTTGCCTTGTGTGTCAGCTTGACAAAACTGAGTGAAAGAAAGAGGCGGGTTTGCTGCAACCTCTGCCTATTCCAGAAGAAACATGGCATCTGTTTCTATGGATTTTATCAGCGGGTTCCCTAAAGTTAATGGGTTGTCTTCGATCATGGTTGTGGTTGATAGGTTTTCTAAGTATGCTATTTTTATTGCCCCAACAGAATGTCCTTCAAAGGTTGCTACTGAATTATTCTTCAAGAACGTGGTTAAATATTTCGGAATGCCAAAGGATGTGGTTAGTGACAGGGATGCACGATTTACGGGCCGCTTCTGGACGTATTTGTTCAACTTGATGGGTACAAACTTGAAGTTTTCAATGGCAAATCATCCCCAAACTGATGGCCAAATGGAGAGAATCAACCATTTGCTGGAAGAATACTTGAGGCATTTCGTGACTGCGAGTCAGCGAAACTGGACAGACTTATTAGACTGTACACAATTCTCTTATAATTTGCACAAGTCTTCAGCAACGGAGATGAGTTCGTTCGAAATTGTTTTGGGGAAGCAGCCTGCACAACCAACGAAGATTGCACAACAGAAAACTGGGGGTAAATGTCCAGCTGCCTACCGCTATGGTTGGGATAGACAAGCTATGATGGAAGAAGCAACAGATAGCTTGAAAATGGCACAGAAACATATGAAGAAGTATGTTGATCGAAACAGGCATCCATTGGAGTTCAGAGTAGGTGACAAAGTGCTGTTAAAGCTTACTCCACAGATTTGGAAAAAGATTGACAGCCGGGTTAGACATAAAGCTTTGGTTTCAAGGTAAGATGGTCCTTTTGAAGTTGCTCAAAAGGTTGGTGAAGTTGCTTACCGACTGAAGCTGCCTGAAAGAATGAAGATTCATCCGACTTTCCATGTGAGTTATCTAAGGCCTTATGTTGAAAATCCTGAAGATCCGGACAGGCACAAAATAAAGAGAGCTCCTCCCGAGGTGCGCACTCAGCTTGAGGAAGAAATTGAGAAGATTCTTGACCACCGGTTTCTTGGGATGCATAAGAAGAATAGGCGGACAGAATTTCTGATTCAGTGGAAGGGGAAGCCCGAGGCAGATGCGACTTGGGAAAAGGGTGGTACATTGTGGCAATATGAACAACAAATTGAGGACTACTTGAAGTCAGCCTCGACGAGGGCATCGAGTTCAACTAGTGGGGGTGGTTTGTTAGCCTCGAATATTGAGACATGACGGATGTCAGGCATTACCGATGTCAAGGGCTTGTACATTGCCCTTGGCATAGGTTCGTGCGGGCGTTGGCAAGCAATGTGCGGAGCTGGGAGTGTGCCTAAGTTAGTGCATGGACTTGGGCACGTCAGCTAGGCAAGGTGTCTTGGGTGATGGCAAAGCAGCCTTGATTGTGGGTGACGGCTATGGCAAATGAAGGCGCATGGTACTTGGCACTTGGCTAAGGCATGCGTGAGGATCAGTGGGACGGCAATGGTTGTGACAAGGCATTGTCATGAGCTTATGGGCGAGGCATGGTCCAAAGACAAGCAAAAGGCAAAGTGTGGGAAAGCTGTAGAACA
The DNA here is from genome assembly GCF_001879085.1 of Nicotiana attenuata. NCBI lineage: Eukaryota > Viridiplantae > Streptophyta > Magnoliopsida > Solanales > Solanaceae > Nicotiana > Nicotiana attenuata. The sequence goes on along the minus strand of NW_017671211.1, from coordinate 116,883 downwards.
AGTGTGCAAGTCATGTGATTGTGAAGAAGTGTGTTGTGCATGTGCTGTGGAAGTTTAGCCATGTACAATGCACATGTTGCAGTTGGCCAAAGTGCTGAAGAGAAGTTCATTTCGTGGGAAGATGAATTCGAAAACGTGGTTGTATCTTTATGCTTGTTTTAAGCTTGGCATGTGCCAAGCACATTGTATAACTGCCCCGTGTAATCTGCCATAGGCAGCCCCCTTTATAATGTTGTATTTCGTTGGTTTAAGGCAAGTAAGCATATGTGAGCCTTCCAACTGAGTGTCCTTTGTATATTCTGCAAGAATAGAATAAAGGTTGGGTTTTACCCGCACTACTGTGTGTTGCTTACGTTTTACAAGTCTGAAATAATTCTAAGTGTCAAACTGTGTGCGAAAAAGAAGGCTGAGTGGCTTGAGAGTCAGGCTGCTGCCGTGCAGTGCTGGTTGCGATTGGCCCTGTAACCCAGCTACCCAGTCAGGAATCAAAGCTCAAATGTAACTTAAGAACCATAGGTAGAAAGATAAACAGAGGAAATAGTGTTGTTCTTCAATTCAATTTGGTTGGAATAATCAAGAACATATATTGATTTTATTTCTGGTAGTCCTTTATCTTCACTCTTTGTTTGAGTTACATTGATGATGTTCCAAAAGTTCTTTAGTTTTGAAGCAACATCATCCTGTTCCAACAATAACATATCTTCTAATATCCATGGCTGTTGATCTCATCAGTTATATTGCACAAAGTTTAGATAAGAAAGGCCAGCAGAAAAACAACTCCTTTAGTGCATTATATAGTCCATGTCGGTTAAGTGTATGAGATGTAATCTTCTTATATGGCCTTGTATTTTCATCAATTGAGCTAACTTTTGGGATTGAGTTAGATGTAAGGTCTATTTTCAAAACATGGTTTTAAAGCAGACAGAGGTCTTTGGTTCAAGTCTAACCGCCACCTTTTATTAAATAAAAAATTTCACTTGCTTGACCCATGAAAAAAAATTCATTCTTGCACGTGAGATGTGTCGAAGTCATAATTAAGTAAATAAAGGTGTGCCTTCATTTATCAAGTAAATAAAGGTGTTTCAAACCTTACCTTCTACACTTTTCCTTTTAGAAAAAAGGTGTGCACTATTTAACAGCTTGATCTTTTAGATGAGATGGTCACACAAATCAACATGATTTCAGAGCCAGACCTACCCCTGACGTTGGGCTATCCAACAATGGGGCACCCGTTACTCCACGCTTCCAGATTTCCAAGCCTTAACGTGCAGGGTGGCATTAAATGCCACACTGGTTAAGTGTGTGTGTTGTAGTCTCCTTATCTAGTTTTGAAAATCTTTACCACTTGAGCTAGCTTCTGGAGTTAAGTTAGGCTCAACATACATTTTCTTAGCAGATATTATACTTATAGGGATACAAGATGTGAAGTGATACCAAGCCTTGTCATTTGGTAAAATCTTTGTTGCGAACCACTCTGAAGCTGAGAAGGGTCCTCCCCGAAACGAATCAATTTACCCCTACCTTCACTAGATAGGGGTAATGTCTGCGTACACTTCATCCTCCCCAGACCCCACTTGTGGAATTTTACTGAGCTTGTTGTTGTTGTTGTTACTTGACCTAAAACCTCCGAAAATATGGCTAAGGTTGATTGAAGATGATGTTAAGCAGCATGCAGAACCAGTGCTGAAGTGAGTACACTGTGAAGCATTCGGAATTTCATCGTGGAATTGGATATGTGTAACATCAGATAAGTAACCTTTACCACTATTCAAATAAAAAATCAGCTGCTACAATTATAAGTTTACTAGTTTTAGGGTATGCGCTTTGCGCGTGTACATATATTAATGAATACACAAATTTAAAATTTACACACATGTTATTAGATAATTTGTTTGAGTTATAAAATATAATTTAATTTTTTTTAATAATAAATATTATTCCCATTTAGTTAGCATAACAAATGAAGGAATTTTATTTATACGCCTTATTGTTATTTTGTCCGGACTTATGTCGAAACTTATGAAAATTGTTAATATTTACAAGTCTTTAAAGATTTATCAACTAACACAAATTAAAAATCAAATCTCTTGGTGTCTTAAAACGTTGCGAATGAAAAAGTTGGCATGTAAGGTTTAATGAATGAGTAATATTGAACTAATATTTTACAAGAAAAAACTTAGTATAAAAATTGTAGCGAGACGTTTTCATTTGTTAGACTGAATGCAAGAAAGAAACAAATGAAAACTCATTTATAATCTGGTTGCCTTCTACAATTTTACCTTATTGCTTAAAATTTGTTTTTTCGCCGATTTGAATCTTTACTTTTTACTATAATTAATTTTGTTATATTTTATGATTTCTTTCACTGTCGATATTCTTATTACAAAAATACAATTTATGTACTTTAAGTGTTTTGTTAATTTAACAAAAAACAAATTCTTATATGATAAATTTGTAAAATAATTGAATTGGATTCGTCTACTAATAATTTAATTCAACGACTTAATTATTTGTTCTCAACATTAAAAGAAATAACTTAATTTTTATTAATTCAAATTTTGAATATTTGCTCATTCTAATTTTTAAATATGTGAGAATAATTATAATTTTTCCAATAAGAATTCGATTACAAATAGTAAGAAAAATCATATGTTTTGAATTTTTATGTTTTCAGAATTCATTGTGTCTCCTATAGAATTTTGCTAACTCACGTTTTGCATAATAAAGAATCTTATAAGTATAGTTCAATACAGCTATAATATTAATGGGCTTTAAATAAAGAAAATTTTAATAATAAAATTTTAGTTGATTTTAAAGGCCTAAATTAGAAAAATAATTAAGCGACTATTTTATCTAGTATAAAATCTATTTTTAAAGGGCAAAATTGGCGAACGATATTTCACTAAGGACTTTTATGCTTTTAATATTGTATAAATAGATAGATAGGTAGATAAATATTTTAATGCTCTATTGAGATGTACAATTGCTCCAACTACACCAAATAGTTATGATATTTTGGGACGGTTCTAATTAAATTTGTCAAAATAACATAACATTTCAATAAACGGAGAGAGAAGAAACCAAAATTCAAAAGAACAATTTGTTAAAAAACTTGTTTTGCCTGTTTTTTCGCTTTTGGTTACCAAATTAGCCGATAGGCAACTGAAATAGACTAAAAAGGTGTAAATTTTTTGTATAATTTGGATTTGGCCAAAGATAAAATTTTATTATATTTAACTATTTAAGTTCAAGCTAATTTATATTATTTATAAAAAATAAAAAGGGTAAAGACTTGAAAAATAAATATGCCTGACGGGGATTTGAACAAAGATAGAATTTTATTATGTTTAACTATCTACGTTTGATACTAAATATGATTAAATTATGTTTTATCAAAATAAAAAGGCCAAAGACTTGGAAAAAAATTGCCTAACGAAAACTTGGAAACTTTGAAGGATTTAAGAAGAGTCCTAATATTTAGGATCTTGTACATAGTTAAAATAAGGAAGTATTTAATAAATAAATTTTTATTTGATTTCAAAGTCCAAATTTTTAGGAAAATAATTAGATGACTATTTTGTCTAGTATGAACTCTATCTTTAGAGGGTAAAAAAGACAAACGACCGACATTTCGCTAAGGGCCTTCGTGCTTTTAATATAGTATAGATATAGATAGATAACTCTAGAGTATATTTTCCGATCCTTTTTGATATTTTTGTACAAAGCTTTTTCAATTCTTAATGGGCAAAACGCAGCTGAAGTTTTGGACACATTCTGGTGACACATTAACCACAGGTATTTCAACCATCAACTGATGTGTAACAGAGATATTACGATCATGACAAGATTTAAGTGCCATCAACTGCATAGAACAGAAATATTGAAATGAATAGGTTCACGAGGAAATGGAAGATCATTCATCAGGATGGAATAAGATACTTGGAGGAGCTTTCAAATAAGAAAATAGTTATGGTGCAAGCAAAGTAATCAAAAACATGATATTCCGATTATTAGTAGTAGTTACTTTCATATGAAATGTGAAAATTCCCGCAAGGCAAAACCCCAGATTTCATTACTACAGGACTAATTCTAGATGATTAAACCTGCAGAAGATGACATTGGAAACAAGAACATTTTAGACTGGCGATGTGGCAATCAACCGAACAATATTTTTGCAAGAATGTTTAGCACTTTAGATTAAACTTGCAGATGATAGTGGAAATAAGAACATTTTGGGACGTTACGACTGACAATGTGGCAATCAACAGAAAAAAGTGTTTTTTTTTTTTTTTTTTGATGAAGTAATGAGTTATATAGAAAAAGGCATCAAGAAGATGCAAGAAGTACAAGAGGGGGAAAGAGTCAGCTTTGGTACAAAAGAGCTGACAAAATCCAAAAAGTTAATATGGCAATCTACGGGGGCTAAATACTGCCAACTAAATAACCAAAGGAGACATCTAGCTTTAAGTGTGTGTGTTGGAGTTGATATCCCATCAAAACATCTGTGATTCCTTTCCGTCCAGACACACCAAAAGATACAAGCAGGGATCATCTGCCAGACTTTTCTGATGACTCTATCAACTTTCCAACCAGACCAGCATTCATAGACTTCTCTGATGCTTTGTGGCATGACCCAACTGAGACCAAAGATAGAAAGAAACATGCACCATATGTCTGAGGCAACTGAGCAATGTAGCAAAAGGTGTCTGTTGGTCTCTGAATGTTGCCGGCACATAAAACATCTGTTAACAATTGGCATACCTCTTCTGTTAAGGTTGTCCTGTATTAAACAAGTTTCATTAAGGGCTATCCAGCTGAAGCAAATGATCTTTGGGGGAAGGCTTGTCTTCCAGATGTACTTCCAAGACCATCTATCAATGATTTCATTAGTTGAGCATAAATGAGAGTACCCTGCTTTCACTGAGTAGAGGCCATCCATCCACTTAATATTGTCAGCAATGTTGTGGTTGACTGAGTATCCCTCTAATTTAGCCAGGAGACTCAACAACTGTGGAATTTCCCAGTCTTGGAAATCCCTTCTGAATTGGATTTGCCAGCAATTGTCTTGCCAATTCTGAGAGATAGAGGAATCTTGATCATTAGCTATCTGGTAGAGGTCTGAGAATTCATTCATTAGGATAGTCCCTTGTAACCATCTATCCTTACAAACTTGATGTNGATAAATTTCCAAGGCCCTACTCCATATGGTCTTCTTGACAGATTGGTGCACCAGTGGCTTTGAGATCCATGAATTGCAGTTACCACCTGTTTCCATAGCGTATTCCCTTCTTGACAATATCTCCATAGCCACTTCATAAGCATGCACTTGTTATGTATGTTGAGGTCCCTGATACCTAGTCCACCAAGTTGCTTTGGCATGGTAACTTTTGACCATTTGACTAAGTGAAGTTTGTGACACTTGCTGCCTCCTTCCCAGATAAAGGTTCTTCTGATTTTATCCAACTGCTTGACTACCTTGTTCGGAATTGGAATCAGAGACATGAGATAAGTAGGAATACTATCCAATACACTATTAATGAGTGTCAATCTTCCCCCCATAGAAAGATATTGTCTTTGCCAAGAGGCTAACTTTGTTTCAAACTTCACAATCACACCACTCCAAACTTCAGTTGATTTAAATTTGGCACCAAGTGGGAGTCCCAAATATGTAGTTGGTAGTGCAGCTATATCACAAGATAGGATTCCGGCTAATTCATCAAGGTTGGGGACATTGTTGACTGGATATACCTTGCTTTTCAACATATTGATATGCAAGCCTGATATATCCTCAAAAAGTTGTAAAGTGAGATTGAGATATAATACTTGAGATCTCTCTGCCCCGCAGAAAATGAGTGTATCATCAGCGTACAAAAGATGGGAGACAGAGAGAGAACTCTCAGGATTCAGGCTTACATGAAAACCATTGAGCCACTGTAGTTGTTTGGCTTTGTCAAGCATCTTGATCAGACCCTCTATGGCCAAAATAAAGAGGAAAGGTGAGAGGGGATCACCCTGTCTCAAACCCTTCTGCGGAGAGAAAAAATCCACTGGTCCCCCGTTAACAAGAACTGAATATTTTACTGTAGTGATGCAAAACTTAATCCACTTTAGCCATCTATTCCCAAAGCCCATCTTCTTGAGAACTGCTAAGAGATAAGACGAGTTTAGCTTATCAAAGGCCTTCTCCACATCCAGTTTGCATAGAATACCTGGCTTACCACTCTTAAGTTGGCAATCCAGAACCTCATTTGCAATGAGGGCTGCATCAGTGATCTGTCTGCCCTTGATAAACGCATTTTGATGCCTAGAGACCAAACCACCTATCACCTTCTTGAGCCTTTCTGCTAGGATCTTAGCAACTATTTTATACAGACTACCAATCAGGCTGATTGGTCTATAATCTTTAAGATCTATAACTCCCTTCTTTTTGGGGATCAATGCAATGAAGGAAGCATTGCAAGACCTCACCATGTGGCAATTATGATGGAAAAATTGTAAAGCAGCCATTAGCTCATTTTTAATGAACCCCCAGGCCTTTTGAAAAAATGCCATTGTAAAACTATCAGGTCCAGGAGCCTTGTCTGGAGCACATGCCTTGATAATTGATAGTACTTCTTGCTCTTCAAATGGATTCTCTAACCAGACCATGTCTTCCTCTGAGAGAGTGGCTAGATCATCAAATCTAGCTGTAGGTCTCCATTGTTCAAATTCAGTGTATAGATTCTGATAAAAATCAAGAATTTCCCCTTTGATGTGCTTTTTGTCCTCAATGATCTCAGAATCCACCATCAGTCTATCAATACAATTACTTCTTCTGTGAGAGTTAGCAATTCTTTGAAAGAACTTGGTGTTCTTGTCACCTTCCTTGAGCCAGAGACATCTAGATTTCTGCCTCCAAGAAATCCCTTCAGCTCTAACAAGTTGCTCCAGTTCCAATTTCAAAGCAAGCATTTTGCTTTTTTCCTCCGTTGATTGAACTCTGTTTTCAGTGAGTTGCTCGAGTGCCATTAGTTCGTCTAGAATCTTGCTCTTCCTAATCTCCACCTTGCCAAAAACTTCTTTGTTCCATATGGTAATGTCCTTTTTCAGTAGCCTTAACTTCTGTGTTAGGATAAAATCTGGGCTCCCATTTAGATCATAGCTTCCCCACCATTCTTCAATTTTCTCCATGAAACCATCTACTTGCAGCCACATATTTTCAAATTTAAAATAAGAGGGGTTCATTTCCCAATCCCCATTTTCCAGCAGTAGTGGTTTGTGGTCTGAGATGACTCTTGGTAGTGCAACCTGTTTCACAACTTTGAAGCATTCGTTCCATTCCGGTGAGATTAAGAACCTATCAATTCTGGATGACTGATATAAATCCTCTCCCCTGGACCATGTGTAGTATGCCCCTTGTAATGGAAAATCGATGATGCCCAGGTCTTGGATGATTTCTGAGAAGCCCCTCATAGCTCTAGATCTTCTGACACAGTTATATCTCTCGCTTTCATATCTACACACATTAAAATCACCCCCAACCACCCAATATTCACTCCAAATTCCCCTTATTGCAACTAATTCATTCCACATTACTTCCCTTTCCAGGTTGGTATGTGGACCATAGATCCTAGTAAAGCACCATCTGAATTCTTCGTATGAGTTCTCTAAAATACAGGAAAGAGAGTAATACCCCTGTTGAATCTCCAAACACCCCCATTGCCTTTTGTCCCACATAATTATAATGCCACCCCTATTACCGCACGACTTCAACTCTGCCCAATCGGCCCACCTGTTCCCCCAAATTTGTCTAGCTAAATTAACATTCCAGTCTTCAATTTTTGTCTCTTGGATGCATAGTATATCTGCATTCCACTTCCATACCATTGAGCCAAGAGTATCCCTTTTCCTATTGTCGTCAAGCCCATTAACATTCCAGCTTAGGATCTTAAGCTTCATTCAGAAAAAGCTTTGTGATGCCTACCCCTGTCTTTCCTTGCCACCCCATCATAATTTATCCCACATTTCAGCCTGTCGACTTCAATTACCCCTTTCTTCTTCTTATTCTTTTTCCCAGAATCCGCCAAGTTTTTCTGCTTAAGCTGCAATTGCCTTCTTTCTTCCATTCTCAATATCATGCCCAGTAGTTTTGAACCCATGAACATTCACCCCAAAAGCTTTGCATGCTTTCACCATCACTAATTTTGTCCACTTTGATGTGTCAATTACTGCAGGTTCATGGACCAAAGTTGAGGTAGATCCCTTTTCGTACCATGGAAGCATTAGAAGGTTGTTGAGAGAAGAGGAAGAGGAAAAATCTGATTCTGAATCACTTGCCTGAATAATTCTGGGTATGGGCTGCTGAACACTGATTTTGCAATCAGCCAATGATTCTGCTTCATCATCGGCATCAGAGTTCTGATGGGTGTCCTCCGATATAGTACGTATTGCAGATGGGACTGTCTTTGAGAGAGAATCGGGAATTTCTAGAGCTTTAGAAGATGGTTGGGCTTCAGATAGGGCTTCAAATCTATTTAGGTCGTTAAAGAACCCAATTGCCCTCCAATAAGAAGTGTTCTGATTATTGTTAAAAGACCCCCTCCTACAGGGCTGTTTTTTTAGGCCTTTAGAATAGAAATTGAGCTGACCCAATTGCTCTGTATAAACTTTGGCCTGTATTGGAGCTTTTGAATTTGAATTAACTACATCCACATGCAGATCCACGTGTTTGCTGCAGGATGGGACTTGACCTAATATTTGTTTGCTCGATAGTACTGTTCTGCCAACCCTCGAAGTTGCACTTTTTGGGACTGCATCAGTCACCGGAATCTGCTTTCTGGGCAGCTTCAAAATTACATGCTCATCAGGGATAATAGAGATTTCAAAGCACCAATCTCCCACCGCCAGTTCACAGGAGTGAGGAAGATCATTGGAGGTATTTTTAACACAAATCCTGGCCCAGAGAAGATGGTTCCTTAACTTCGTATCCTCATCAATGGCTATGAAGCCTCCACATAAATTGCCGACGGTGCGGAATGCATTCATGGACCAAGCATGTACAGGGATACCGAAGGCCTTGACCCAGATGTGTGCTTCTTTCTTGATGGTCAGTTTCGACCCGGAGACCACCACTCTAGAGAAAGATGACGACCGTTCCAAAACCAATCGCCAGCTTTGATTCGCATCGCCTCCTGCCTTGATAGAAAATCAAATAAAAATAGACAGTGAGACCTGCCTTAATTTTCCATCTATTCTGGAACCACTTCCGGATCACTTCGAGATTGGGACTTTGATTGAAAGAGTCGTTGAAACGACCTATGAGACATTTAGAAAGGTGCTTGGGATTAACAATTTCTGTAGTGTCGCTGCTTTCGAGCTTCCCGGATGTGTTAGCAATACTTTCCTGCCCACCTACAGCTCTCAGATCACCATCTTCATGCCATTTTGGAATTTTTGCAGCATCCACATAAGATTGTTCACCTGCTAGATTGAATCGTGGATCAGAAAAGTTCCCCAGAAATCGTATGATTTTATTAGCAATATCAGTCCACCCAGTGTTGTAATCATGTTCTGGAATAATAATAGCATCTTTCTTGTCCCCAAGCCATGCTTCAACCCTTAGGAATCTACCATGAATGTTGTAGTTTTGATACACTCTGTATGTGTAAGCTTCAATCTTCCGTCCCCATCTTCTACAGAGGTTTCCTCTCCCCAGTGATGCTTGTAACATAGCATCGCATACCCAGTGCAGATTATCAGCATCGATGATAAGCTTGCTAACAAACCTTCCTCTGCGTTCCGTGATTGAAAACCATTTTTTAAAGTCAGCGCTAATGTTTTGAAGCTCGAAAGATTTTTTGCCAGATATAAAGAATAATTTTCCCATCATAACTAGTAAGTCAGAAAACTGAAAAATTGAAGAGCATAGTAGTTAAGACCAGGAAGATAGCCATCGGAAAAGAAGAGAATCACCGGAAAGAGTTTTTGGGCTCTCTCCTCGAAACTCGTGCCTGAGAGCTTTTGGTACAAGCTATTCCTAGATACCTCCAAATTTCGGAGATAACAGAAAAAATATTTTTGCAAGCATGTCTGGCACTTCTGTGGGTTGCAGCCACCTCAACATAGGAAATCCCAAAAATTTCCAGCACGCTCCTGACTATAATCCATAAGGAACAGATAAAGATTAACTATCTACAGTAGAATATAGCACTATAGCTGCATATACCATCATCCAGAAAATGTCAAATGGAAGATCTTATTAACAACTAAGCCAAGCTACTAGAACATAAGGAACAACATCTCAACAATTATTTAATGCAGAGAGGAAAAAATGATAAAAAGAAGGATTGGAATAGCACATCAAGGAAATACCAATTGCAAAATCAGATTACGCATTTCCTCTTGCCCTGCTTCTGTTGTTTTCAACCATTTCCACCATTTTGAAGGATGCAATATCTGAATATGCTTTATATTTCATTTCCTTCCTCCGAATTATTTATCACTTCTTCAGCGGTATTGAGAAGCTTTGATAAGGATATCCCTTCATGGCGAAACACAAGCCATATATCATTGGATCGAGACTCAAAAGACTCGACATATCTGGCAATGTGATTAAGACCCTCCTCAGGGGTAGCTCTCAGCGTTTCCTTCTTTTTACCATATACTTTATTGAACTTCAAGGAGCCCTGGATCCCTAGATCCACTGCTGCATTTCTTTCCACAGGATCATGAAAATCTGGTGGTATATTTAACAGGAGGGAATTTGATTCTTCAGCTCGCAATGAACCTCCAAGAACAGTATAAGCATTCAAGAAAATTTCACCAAAATATTTCTCTCGTAGCCCACTTAAATAGACAGAGGTGCCTTTCTCCACCTGTTAGCAGTGGCTAGCCTTAATCAACAGAAATGCTTCGATAACAATACAGTAGAACTGAATACCAGTCTCATGCTAATCTAGGTGTACACTAACCAAAACAAAAGCAAAATTTCTTAAAATCAAGATGTACAGCTAGCCAGAAAAAACACAAGGAAAACAACTTAAAAATCAAGGTGCAAGAAAGGCATAAGAAAAGAAGCCTAAAGGTCTGATAGAAAAGATCACCACATGCTATACACCATAGCAAGGTTCTGAGAAAATATTAGAGAAATTCGGAAACAGATGCTTAGATCGCAAAGTTGTTCAACATTAGTGGTGGTGCTTTTTTATGGATTTCCACTTCAAGGATTTCTCCCGTTGGACTTCAAGATTTGGAATATGAAAAGCATATTGTTGCTAGAATCACGACGTAGTATTTCTTCTAAAGAATCTGAGATGTGGATCATCCAAGGCACATCACCATGATGTAGTCCTCCAGTTAGAACCGAGGTCTGAAACCAAGCTCCCCCTCAAAAGGATAGATGGAGCAATTTGGTGAGATCCAATGTAATCCAACTTTCGATTCACTTGTGGGATACAGTGAACTGTATCTTTTTTGTGCTAGTTGACCTACGTCACAATCTTATTGTTGGGTGGGACTTCACCTTTGAACCATACCGGACAAGTTTTTGTCTCACACAGCAAAGGCCGAAGACCATGGTAAGTTTAGAAGAGATGGAAAACCTAGCTCCTGCCAATTAGGACGCGGATAAGCTTGTAAATGCTGGACAAAAGCCATGTATCTATTCATTTATTTATTTCTTTTGCATGTTATATATTGAGGACAAGATGCGAGGAGGAGCACAGACGCCCCGGTGAGGAGGTGTGAGAGATTGGCATTGAAGGGCCTACGGAGAGGTAGAGGTAGGCCAAAGAAGAGGTGGGGAGAGGTGATTAGGCAAGACATGGTGCAACTTACTAACCGTTGTTTAGTTTCATTGTTGATCACCTTACTATCTTGTTATTTTTATTATGCTTTTATATGGCTTTTTGGTACTGTCCCTTCTTGTCTATATTTTCATTAATGTGGTGCTTATGCTTTCCTGAGCCGAGGGTCTATTGGAAACAACCTCTCTATCCTCACAAAGTAGGGGTATGGCCTGCGTACACACTACCCTCCTCAGACCCCACGGCGTGGGATAATATATATATATATATATATATATATATATATATATATATATATATATATATATATATTTTATTTGCACCGGGTGTCCGAGTCTCTAAGAGACCCGACTAATCCCGGGGGTGCACAGGCCCTCCGCAAGTGCACCACGGTTAATTCAGGTTTTACCCAGTCCGATGGCCCTTAGGAATTGTTTGCACCCAGTGGGTTTCGAACTTGAGACCTTGAAAGGGAGCAAACCCCAAGGCTCAAGTCAATTGCCACCGGGCCAACCCCTGAGGGTTGTACTTATTTATTTATTTTGCATGAAGAGACTTTGTCTAGGAAGTTTATACCACAGGTTTGTCACTCATGGAGAGTTTGGGTTAGTGTGTCGACTACGTCAATCCCTATATAGCCTCAAATATTCTCAAGAGTATGGTTGGCCGATTTAGTTCTATTGTCCAGCAATTTGGCATGCTTCAAAGTGAGGAAGATCATTCAGTATTGGCAATTGTATTTTCTTAATTGTTTATGTTAATGATATTGTTATAACATGTGAGAATTATGAAATTACCATTCAACATAGACATCTCATCGGTCAACTCCAGACCAAGAAGACTCATAGAAACTGAAATACTTCGAAGGCACCAAAGTTGCACGATCTAGAGCCCGTTTGGCTTAGCTGATTTAGAGTAGCTGATAAGCATTAGGTGCTGAAAAACACTTTTAAGTACTGAAGCTGATTTAAAAAATAAGCAGTTACGTGTTTGGATAAAAGTGCTGAAATTAATAATAAGTAGCTGAAGAACTGGGTATACGAAGAGTTTTGTTCTAAAAAGAAGTATTTTAGGGATAGAATAGTAAATATTTTGGTCAAACCTAAAGTGCTTATAAGCTGAAATTTGATAAGTTGGGGGAGACCAACTTATGGCTTTTGGCTTATTTTTGGCTTATAAGCACTTAACTTATAAGCACTTTTAATTTTACCAAACACGTAGATAAACCACAAAGTGCTTATAAGTCAGTTTGACCAGCTTATAAGCTTAGCCAAACACCCTCCTAGCAGTAGTATTATTGGTTCACAAGTTGGTTTCCAAGGAAAACATAAATTGGATATGCCGAAAGAAACTGGTATGCTGCATTAAGAAACTAATATACCCTTATAGATCTAAATGCAAAACTTGTTCCTAGAAAAGGAAGCCTATATAAGACCCAGGTTAATATCACAGACCTACAGGCAAATCTAATTATCTTACGGTTACGCAATCCAATATCTCATTCTAGTTAGTGTGGTTAGTTAATTTCTCACCTTGTGAAAGTCATTAGAATGCTGTAATCCGTATTCTAAAGTATATTAAGAGGCAGAGGTGGCTCAATGGATTTTGTAGCCTAAAGCCAGTCTTTGATAAAAGGCCATAAAACGTTTTTTTTTAATCAATTTTTTTCTCAACGGACAATCTAAAATCTATTTAGTATATCTTCGCTAAAATAGTGTTGGTAATAGCTATGATTGGATTGATTTTAATTTTTAAAAATTTGTTTCAATTGAGTCAACATTAGAGAAATTGTAATTTTCTGAGATATATACATTATGTAATATTTTTCAGTTCCAAATTTGTGAAGATCAACGTATGGCCAAAAAGAATTACATTCCAATTCAAGAAAATCAATATGGAATTTCACTATTATACTACTACTATGTATAATTATATTTGTAAATTTTGGGACCTTTAAAACCTTGGGGCCTAAAGTCACTGCTTCACCGGCCTTACCCTCTAGCCGGCACTGTTAAGAGGTCTCCTGGACAAGAACTGTTATACCAGGACAGAGGACATGCATAGATTATTGGGTATTCTGATAGAGACTATCCACCTTCGGATAGTGCAACTTGTTTGGATACTCGATTACTTGAAAAGGAAAGAAGCAATATATGTTGGCAAAATCAAGTGTGAAAGTTGAACACCAAGCCACAACTCTAGCCACATATGAGCTTATATCATTAAAGCAGCTTTTTTAACTATTCTCCTAACCAAATCTTCCAAATCCAAACCCAAATACACATTGTTTTCCGAAAACCAAAACCTACCAAATAAAACCTACTCTTTAATCCAAAATCCACCTAGGTAGATACTGCCCCAACAAGTGGCTATTACTCATTTAAAATCTCAAACACACCTTGAATTCTGTCCACTGAATCAACAATCGTGGTGAGCACAGTTTTTCAGAAACAAAAAGAGCAAACTGCATATACACCCCGGGGGATGGAGGAAACAAGAAAAACACGCAAACAGGTTAAGCACTCCTTGCAGACATTGTACCATGCTCGAGTATACAGCTTGAAATGATAAACCAGAACGAAGATTGAAACATTAACTAAGTTAAAACATTTGGTCTTGACTTCACAAAGACAATTTCCGCACAAAGACTATCATTTATCGAGTCATCCATAAAGCATTGTTCTTGAACAAACGGGGAAGTGGAGCTTGTGAAGGTCAGTTACCTGGAATGTTAAAGAGGGGAAGGGGAATACAAGGGAAAAATAAGTTCAAATGCGAATTTCGTTGTACCAAATCGACATGAATGTCACCTTTGATAAAGTTCTGATGCTATCGGCTGTCATTAGGTAAAGGATAAAAGAGGTAACCAGCACGATACAGCAAAACCAATTCTAAGAAATATTCTGCAGATTCAATACCAGGATAGCAACATTACCATGATACGCTTCAAAATGAACATGCATCCTTCAGAAGGGCCATCATCACAGACATCAGCAGATGATGAATCCTTCCTTCTTTCATTATTCGCCCCTCTATCCGTAATATTAGCTGAGAAATTGTTACTTTTTGCAGACTTGATGACATGAGAACAATTCCAGTAAACAGCTAGCCAAACTTCACCATATGATCCACGATCATATTTCTTCTTTAGAATGTACCTAATGATATAAAATTAATTTGACGTAAAAAGAAAGATACAGATCAAGCACTTATCAGAAGGAACAAAAAACATACAGAAAAAAAGTATAGAACCTGCACATACAGCTTAGGAAGAATAGTAGGATGAAACACATTGGTCAACAAGCGATCAAGAGAAAAGACTGAAGCAGGTGATAAAGAAGCCATATGTTCCAGAGGTGGAAATAGAAGAAGTATAATAAGAAAAACTCATGACAACTATTTCAGCATGAGAGAGAGTACACGCATAAGTTTATTTCCAATCAATCCAAGTAAAATTCTCTGTGAAATCACATGTAGTATCATTTGAAGGTGATACATGAGCTAGTTACTGATCAAGCAAAACAACAGTCGGTCCACTCGAATAGAATATGCTAGTCATTCCAGGTCCATTTTGTGTCATAAGGAGCAACACACGTAGTTTATCCTGCTGGCAGTCCAATTCAAACAGAGACTAATATATCTGCAGATCAGTTTATAAGGATTATTATATAGTGAATGCAACATGAACCAAAACGATTCGCTGAAAAGTACCTTGAATCTACTCTGGCATGATCATTTGTGCTGCTATCATTGAACGGAATAGATTCGAGCAAACCAAGGAACCTAGCAAAGCCTTCAGGATTAATGCACTGGTCCTTGTTCTCACTAAAGTTCATCCCAAAATGAACACACATGAGCTGATCATTATATAAATCCAAAGCTCCACCTACATTAAACAAGGCAACTGGAAAATTAGTTATTGTGGTGCCTAGGCAGCTTTACTGATAGAGGACTTCACATGCAATCTTCAGAAAAGTGAAGAGCCAAACTGCAATTAAAAGAAGAGGGGCTAAATGATGTGTAAATATCAAAAGAACAGAGCAGTTTTCATACAGATTCACACAGGAGAAACAACCACATGATGAAAGCGCAGGAACTTCACTGCTTACCTGGATTCAGACCAATGCTATCAGGTAAAGCATGAAGGAGCTCATGTTCATATTCATGGATGTCCTTCTGAACCCAGAATGTATACTCATCATTAACATCGAGGTTCTCAGATAGATAGAAACATCCATAATTGCTGTGTTTTCCTTCAACCTGAGACGAGTAGAAGAATTCATGTAGCTGTTAGCATCCTTTTATATGAGCCAAGAAATGCTTGCAGATCACGCATTTGTTTAACGCTACAGTGAATTTTAAATAAAAAAATGCCCCTACGGTCACAGCAGATCTCCTACCCATGCCCTTCTCCCCTGCTCTTTCACCCCATTGACGAAGATTTCACACTCCGCACACCATTAAGTTGGACTATTGATTGCTGAATTAGCAGACCGCCCGGAAATCCCCACCCAGCCTCAACAAGCAAATTATAATGCTATGTCATAAAAAAGAAGCGAATGCATCAAATCATACACAAGTATCCTTAGTTCCCAGCCTCAAGATCAGAGAGGATGCATTAGTAAATAAAAAGATCAACCCAGTTGTTTTCGGTCTTACCAATAATCGGCCAAAATTGTAAACAGGAGGATGACCATGCTCCTCCTCAGTAAGCACTGTTAATCATAAATGAAAATAAGATGAGCTAGGTCCAAGAACCACACTAGGAAATGACGATCTGAAGGATCATAATCTTGACAAGAAAAAGGATGCCACTACATAAATACACGACAATAAGAAATTGGAGTTCTAAAATACTATTCATCTCGTAAAAATTGTGCACCAAGGAAATCTACAATCAAGTCAAGAATACACCTGATAAAGGGTGATCCCAAAATATGAAATGGCTAACTGAGTTTCAGTTAAGCAAAATTTGCAGCTCAAACTACAACATTAAAGAACATACTGCAATATAATATTTTATAAGTAAAGTCATTTTACTCCAAAGGATGGGGTTAACAATCAATGTTAAATCAACGGTGGAGCTCCTGCATTAAATAAAAGGCATGTCTGAGTATGAACCTTCAGAAACCAATACACGGACATGCAGAGAGAAGACAGAACTCGAAATTCAGAAATTATCCAAGTGCAGAGTTAAATTTTGAAAATATAACCCAATGCATGAGTCCTGCTTTTCAAAACACACTGCCACGATAGAACGCTCTTTTATCTGTTATACATTGCTTCACAAACTTCTAAACTCCATTGTCTATCTAAGTTGCTCGGACATGGGTGCGGGTGTCCCATACGGGTGCGGATATAGAGGTTGGATCCTTCTAGATGTAAATTTTAAGATTAGGGGATACGGATCCTAGTACAGATACGGGTGTGGGGTATGTGTATATATATATATATATATATATATATATATATATATATATATATATATATATATATATATATATATATTATGAGAAATGTTGAGGAATACTTACCTATAGTTTGTCAAGTGTGAATTTCTTTTTTATTCTCAAGTTGTAGATAAGTAAAGGATTGATCTATTAGATAAGGTATGCTATTTTCTTCAAATTTACCCTAGTTTTGATTCTGATTTCAGGAATCAAATTGTATCTCGTTTCGAATTTTTTTGTCTGTCGTGGTCAAAGTACCCAAAATTGTTTGACCAAAACCGGTACGGATCCCATACCCACACCCATACTAGTGTCGTGTCGACATGGGTGCAGCACCTAAACTGCCATATCGGAGCAACTTAGTTGTCTATTCCCTAATTTCCTGTTTCTATCTCAGCCATTTGAGGTCTCGTGAGTAAAAAGCAGAAGAGCACTCAATTTTACCTGAATGTTGAGAAATATAATTGCTATCCCCTGAAGATGAGCAATTGAATTTTCTCATTCCTGCATGTGTTTTCTTCGCCAACCTTTGCAATGAACCATTCAATCCAAATGGAAGGATAACAGCTGCCATGTTGTCCATACTTCCCTTTTCAAAAGCAGCATTTACTATGCAATCAGCTAAGGAATATGAACATGAATAAGTGAGTTCCGATCGCACAGTGAAATCAGCATGTAAATTCCACAATATGTCACAAATATCCTGTGAGCTAAGCTTTTCAAAAACGCCATCAGAAGCAGCCACCAAATAGCTGTCATTGGCTGTCAAAGGTTGCCAATCAGTGACCTCAGGTGCGGATATAACGCCATAACTAATAACACATTAAGTTGTTGATAAGTCATTTCTCAGGTTAAAATAAAAGTCTTTTGAAATTTCCAAAGATTTTACTAGCACTGCAGGAAAATTAAGCCGATGTATTACTGCGTGTCTTTTAGTTCAAAAGTTATAAACACAGACGACTCAAAGCATGCATCCAAGTTCACCAATTAAGATGCACAAAAAATAATGCATGCTTCCAAGTCCACAATTTAAATTTGCAAACAAAGCAACGTGGGGAATGACATATCAATATAGATATCCTCCAGCATAATGTGAACCTTACCTTTTAAAAGACACATCACCTATTGCTCTTGAAACAGCCAATTGACCATTAACCCTAGCTACGCCACTCCATTCAGAGACATGTCCTCCTGCAGTCTCCACTCGAGACCTCTCGTCATCCCTATCTGGGTGGTGGTCTCTAGTCAATTCCTTGGAAATCAGAAAAGGCCACTGGTTAGAAGCTGCCAGCTTGAAGCTATTGAAGTTCGTCACAGGTTCGAAAACCCCAAAGCCTCTTGTTTGCCTATATAACCTCAATAAATTAGCTGCAACCAAAAGAGAATTAAAATAACTCTCTTAGAACAGTCCATGTAAAGCAACTCATACATTATATAAAAATATTATTTGATAAAGACATTACAAATATGATTCTACACCATGAAGATTGTTACTTGACATAGAGCCCAAAGGGGAGAACTTCTGACCTTTAGCCGCTTCTTGAGATTTATATTCTTCAGAACATAAAAATGCCTTTTAATCTCCGATATTTGCAACTAAAATTTGATTTTCTGCCATAAGTATAACTGTGGCGGTAGATCCAGAATCAAAATTGTGTCTAAATGCATCCTTCAGAAGCAGACAAGTTAATATTAAGACAATGCGTAACAAAGATTTAACTCTGATTGGCCTGACGAAAAAGATGCCACTTGAGAGGTTACCCTTGAAAATGCAGAATCAATATCATCAATTGCCCTTAGCAATGCTTCCCTCAATATTTCCAAGTGAAAAGATCGATCAATGATTGAAGACACAGTGAGCTTGAGCCTACATAGAAGAAATGACATTTTTCCTTGGATATTTACATCATAGAATTTTTTTTGGACAATAAGAGATGCTATTGGATAACTAAATATAGATAGATGACACCCTGTAATAGCAAATCAAATCAAAAAGTAGACTGTAGCTTATTTATCATTTTACAGAATCACTTTAGTTTGCAGTTAAAGATATATATATATATGTCTAATAAAAATATTCTTCCCCTTGACATAGTAATATTGAGGATCTAAGCAAGGACGGGAATCTACTCTCACTGTTCCTGTATACAGGTGTAAACTATCAATGATGCGATAGCCTTCAAGAGACTCCATAAAAGGAATCAGGAACTTTTGCTCATCTTAGTGTAAGCCTTGCATATATTTAAAAAAAGACATGATGCCCTACCGTTTTGTGCTTTTCCTTTCTGTGGGTTTTCTTTAGAGTAGTGGGAAAGAGAGGGGAGTCCTTCGCAATTCTTAAAAGTATGTTTGTTGTTTAGCATGTGTGGAAGGGAACTTAATGGCATGTTGCCAAACAAACAACATTTTCATTGTTCTTGTTTTGGACAATAAGAGATGCTATTGGATAACTTAATGGCATGTTGCCAAACAAACAACATTTTTTTTTTTTTAAACATTTACTATTCAAGAGGACGACGAGAAGGAACAGAGTGTAGGAGACACCTCCCCAAGTTCAACTCATCCGGATTCCAGTTCAGAGTATTCTGTCCTCTTTCATTTGGCAAGAGTCCAATCATTTTCCTTGAAAGAACTGAAAATGTTGCATCAAGAAGAAAAAATGTGTGCAGTGTGAAATACTGCAGTAATAGCTTTGATGCAATTTCACTTGCTTCAGCACCATTATGACCATCAAAAACTGCGACAACACCAAAACCCTCGGGGGTTGGCCTGGTGGCAACAGACTTGAGCCTTGGGGTTTGCTCCCTTTCAAGGTCTCAAGTTCGAAACCCACTGGGTGCAAACAATCTCTGAGGGCCATCGGACTGGGTAAAACCTGAATTAACCGCGGTGCACTTGCGGGAAACTCCTTGCCGAGGGCTTGTGCACCCCCGGGATTAGTCGGGGCTCTTAGAGACTCGGACACCCGGTGCAAATCAAAAAAAAAACTGCGACAACACCAACTGTAACCTCAGTAATACCTTTAACACCTGCACCATAAAGATAATTTAGAGACAACAGTGCAACACAAGGACAAGTAAGACTGTATGTGCACCCACCATGGTAAGTAAGATGGGGTCTTACAATAGATTAGGGTCTGAGTCTGATACAGCTATATGGAGCTGGTACTGCTGGGTAGGGTCTAGAAGTTACAACCGACTTATTGAGTCTTTAAACTGTTAGTGACTGGGTTAAGCTCAAAAACATACCATATCTATGCTTATTCTAGAACTGTAATAGTTCTAAACATCTCTGATTTACTGAATTCATCAAATAGAAAGTCCACTTCTCTTTTTTGGTCCATACCAAAATAATTTTTTACTTTTTGTTCTAGAAGGATATGTTTTTTATCTTTTCAACTATAATCAACTTTACAAAAATTTGCATGACATCCACATTTAGAGCCTGTTTGGCCATGAAAAAAATTTCACTTTTTTTCGAAAAATTTTCATTTTTTTTCGAAATCAGTGTTTGGCCATAAAATTTTCACTTTTCACTTGAAGATGAATTTTGGAAATTTTTGAAAATTTGAAAAACTCCAAAAAGTTGTTCTTCAAAATTTTCACTCAGATCATTCACAAAAATTCAAAAACAACCCAAAATTATATTCATGTCCAAATACAACTCTAATTTTCAAATATCATTTTCACTTGAAAAAAAAACACTTTTTTCGAAATTTTACAATTCTTATGTCCAAACACCCACTTAGTTTCATTTTGCATTATTTCTTTTAGCATGATCAGCATTTAGTCTTCTCAATAAAACCTTTTTGTACTCCATTCTTCAATACTAAACAAACACCATGTTGCTCCACATATTCACATATCAAATGTTTCATATGACTTTATACCATGTGTGGGAACTTTACATTTTTAGGGGAAACAACAACAATAACAACCCATTGTAATCCCATAAGTGAGGTCTGGGGAGGGTAGGATGCACGCAGCCTTACCCCTCCCTTGGAAGGGCAGAAAAACTATTTCTGATAGACCCTCGGCTAATGAAGATGGAAGAAGCACTGATAGCAAGTAATAGCAAGACAATATATTTAGAAAACTAAATCGAAGATAGCAATAGAGAATATAAAAGAGGTACCAATAGCAAGTAATAGCAAGACAATATATTTAGAAAACTAAATCCAAGATAGCAATAGAGAATATGAAAGAAGTACTGATAGCAAACTAAGGAAGTACTGATGGCAAGTAATAACAGAACAAGATAAGCGATAATAGCACATTAAGGATAAAAGGGGTACTACACTAACACTAATACTATCGAACTAATGAAGACAAAGGGAAACGCATGACTACCTATTAACCTTCTACCCTAATCCTCAACCTCCACACCCTCATATCTAGGGTCAAGTCATCGGTTAGCTCAAGTTGCGTCATGTCCCGTCTGATCACCTCTCCCCAAGACTGCTTTGGCTACCTCTACCCTTCCTCTTACCCCCCCCCCCTCCCAAGGTCAACCTCTCACACCTCCTGACTGGGGCATCTATGCTTCTCCTTTTAACATACCCAAACCATCTCAGCCTCGCCTCTCGCATCTTTTCCTCCACAGGGGTCACTCCCACCTGGTCCCGAATAACTTCATTCATGATTCTTCTAACCTAGCATGCCCAGACATCCATCTCAACATCCTCATTTCAGCTACTTTCATATGCTGGACATGGGAGTTCTTGATTGGCTGCACTCTGCCCCATACAACATAGTCAGTCTAACCACTACCTTGTAGAACTTACCCTTAAGTCTCAACGGCACATTCTTATCGCACAACACACCGAAAGCGACCCTCCAGTTCATCCGCCCTGCTCCGATACAATGTGTGACATCCTCATCAATCTCCCCGTCATTCTGAATTATAGACCGCAGATACTTGAAACTCTCTCCTTGGAATGACTTACGTATCAAGCCTCACATCCCCGTCCGCCTCCTGGGTAACACCGATGAACTTGCACTCCAAGTATTATATCTTGGTCCTGCTCAACTTGAAACCCTTAGACTCAAGGGTATGTCTCCAGACCCCCGGCCTCTCGTTAACACCACCTGGCGTCTCATCAATCAGGACTATGTCATCTGCAAATAACATGCACCAAGGCACCTCCTCTTGAATGTGTCGCGTCAATTCGTTCATTGCTAAGGAAAACAAAAACGGGCTAAGTATTGATCCGTGATGCAATCCCATCTCAACCGGGAAGTATTCAGAGTCTCCTTCTGCTGTCCTAACCCGTGTCTTAGCTCCATCATACATGTCCTGGATCACTCTAATATACGCTACATGCACTACTTTAGCCTCCAAACATCTCCATAGAACCTCTCTTTGGGACTTCGTCATAGGCTTTCTCTAGGTCAATGAACACCATATGCAAGTCCTTCTTCATCGCGCTATACTACTCCACCAATCTCCTCACAATGTGAATGGCTTCAGTAGTCGACCGTCCCGGCATAAATGTGGGTAAAATGTAAGTGCTTTAGTTTTCTTAAATATAGTAGAGATAAAATTGTATTTAACAAGGTAAAAGTAAGTGTGTAACTCTATATGAGTACTATATGCGTGAGAAGTTTGTTTCCCAATAAGCCGGACATTATCATAGAACACACCAAAAATAAATGGTGGTTTCAATTTGAAGTGGAAGGAACACTAAATATTTAATATTTTCAACTATTCTTTTAATAACAGTGTGACGTCAAATTCAGCCAATCAAATCGAAAGGACAAAAAAATTAGAATTCTACGTCAGGGATAGAATCAGATTTTGCACTCAGCTACACGCTCATAAAAAAACCTCTTGTTTATCTCTAACAATTAATCTAGTGAAGTCAATGCAAGTTCTTCTCCACTAAGCTGCAACCAACCCGCAATTTCCATTTTAAGTTCGATAAGACACATAAGAGGTTTTCATTTTCTTGATAATTAACACATAAAAGCTTTTCCGGGTATCCTTTCTCCACTTTACCAATTTTTCTTCAAATACTTAACTGGAATAATTGATACAAAATAAGAGTGTCTTTTGTACTGCGAAAGAACTTTCTCATGGAAAATGTTTTCCGGTGTTTAGCCGGTGAGTAAAAAATATATTTTCAAAAACAAATAGTACTCCATATATTAAGGATTAATGGTATTATTAATAAATCGAGTATTGAAGAGTAATAATAATGTCTTAAATGTTAGTTAAAGCAAGTAATATGAAGTTAAAAATTAAGGTAGTTTTACTGAAAATGACTTCTGCACATAAGTGAGGGAAGTCATATTCCCTCTTTTGATGGAAAATATTTTCTTTCTGGTAACTTAAACACCAGCAAATAGAAAATGAGCTTCATCAAACCAAACACGCCCTAACATGAAAATAAGTAAAGTTTTCAAGTATAGGTTCATACTTCTTATGTCATTATCAAATTAAGAATTTGATTCATACAATAGAATTATAGAAGTCAAGGTACTTGCTAAATTATCAAAAGATAACAATAATAAAATTAATGTAATAGTTTCAAAGTGTCCACCTGGATCCAAACACATACTTTTAGAACATAATTATGTAACATTTCACATATTTCACATGATGAGGGTAAAAGTTGAAAAAAAAAATTTACCGGGGAAAGGGATGCGAATATCGAGAGCACAGAGAATTCGATCTTCTTGAGACTTGCGGCGACCTTGATGCAAGGCTGTTTGGCACCTCGCATTCGGCGATTTGGATTCGGAACCATGATCTGGAAGCTTCCAGCGAGGGCATTTTGGAGATTGAAATACGGCAGGTGCACCGCCTTCTTTATACACCGCCAAACATGTCGACGATTCTCCGGAAGTACAAGTACTCACACAAAGAACAAACCCTAACACGAAGGCGAGAAATTTGCATAAATTCATTCTGTTTTCTGGTTTCTGTTCATAGAGAAATTGAAATTGAAAGCGAAGAAGAGGAGCTTCATGGTATTGAGAGAAATTGAGACAAGGTAGAGTAAGAGAACAAGATTCGCGCGGTGAATTTGAACAGACGATGCTTTATAAGGGTGTGGGTCTTGGGGGTTATTTCACATAATCAAAATACGTTGGGTCTGTGCACGTGGAAACTATTTCCGGAAATAAAAGTTCGGAGTATGAAGTACCAAATCATTTAGGTAGAACTTAAAAAATATTTGAAGCGAACAACGAACAGTCAAACAATCAAGCCTGGAACGTAGTCATTACAGAAAGATTAAACAAAAATATGAAAAATTTTAGAAAACTCTTTGCAAAAATAGACGAAGCAGAATCCCTAATTTTGAAAAATACTTAGAGTTGATTAACAGTAGGGAATCAGAAAATTCTTAAGGAAAATGGTCATACAAACTTGAAAATACTTCAGATACACAAAGATTCGACCAACAAATAACAAGGAAACCAGAACCCTAAAGTAACACAGTGCTAAAAATCGATTAACACAAAGAAATAAGAGATCTTTAAAGAAAAGTCATTTGACGAACTCCGATTCATTCCAGATCTACAAAGATCTGGACGGATTCATGTTCAAAGATTAGGGTTTTGAGGAAAGGGGGAGGGGTAAAGAGAATCTGGCTTTGAACCATAAAACATCGAGAGAGTAGCACCCACAAACGGAGGTAACCATAGGCGGACTCTTAAAGAGTCTCGAACAAGATCCGGGATAGATCTTTCGGGATTCCTTTCATGTAATAGCAAAGTCGAATAACCAGAAGAAGTAGGACACCAATGGAGGTCTGAAACAATTATGGAACCTCATAGAACAGGTAGGAATCGAAGGGATTTGGGCTAGGTTTAGGTGGCGGCGATTAGGGTTAAGGTTTGGTCTCAGAGAGAACTAGAGAAGAGTGGGTTTCAAGGCAGCCGGTGGTGACAAATGACTAGGTTTTAGGGGTCTTTTGGACTAAAAAGGGAAAGGGGAAACGGTGGCCGTTGATCTCCATGATCAACGGCCAAGATCAAAGGGGTTTGGGGCCGGGTAGAGTCTTTAGGTTTGGGCTGGGGTGGATTTGGGCCTAGTTCTAATTGGATTGGGATTGGGGAATTGAAATTGGGATGGTTTAATAGGCTAGGTCCGAAAAAATAAAAAGGGCTATTTGTTAAATACCCATTTAATTGATAAAAATAATTTTAAAAAATAATTAACAGATTATAAAAATAATTTTCATGCCTAGAAATATTTTAAAAAAATCACTTAGTATTTAAAAAAATACAAAAAACTATTTTATGGTAAAATAAAGTAATATGCATGCATGGGCTATAATTGCAAAGTTTTTTGCAATTATTAACCTAAAAAATGTAAATGCGGCTATTTGTGAAATAACTAAAACTTAGTACAAATGCAAATGATAAAATTAAGCCACAAAATTATTATAAAACTATTTGTGATGCAATTAGTAATTTTTTATATAAATGAAAATACTGGGATAAATTAATTAAAACCTTTAAAAATGCAAAAATTATGGAAAAATATTAATTGATGCTAATGCCTAGTTTTGGAGGTATATATGCATTTTGAAAAATATTATAGGGAAAAATTGGGTATCAACAGCTGCCCTTCTTTACCCGGGAAGGATGAAAGAGTTTTCGGGTAAGGAAATGATGACCAATTTTGACCGAATGGGATATTTTAAAAAATAGAGGCCGAACCCTGCTCTTTGAGCTACCTACATATCCCTGGTTTTACCATGTGTAGTTTTGGATTCATCGGCGTAATACACCGATGAAGTCATCACAAGAACGGACATGAGACTTTGGAATGGGTGGAAAGATGGTTATGGTGAGCGGTCAGATTTGAGAAAATTTGAAAGAACTGGAGTGGGATTGCTCTTGTTGGGGTAGCGGTTGCTTGTCGGGTCACCTGCAAGTAAAGAGATACTACAAGTATATATTTGTGCGAAAATTTAAACATGATGCAGATTCCCTTCAGACCATGAGGATTGTCTTTGCACGGTAGAGGATGATGTCCTTAGACCATGATGTCCTGGGCCATGAATTGTTTAGTGGGGGATTCGCAGGCCATGAAGATGTTCTCGGGCCATGAAAATGGTGCCTCCGAACCATGACACCTTTGAATAAAGATATGCAAATTTGAGAGGTCCTCAGGCCATGGCATGGTGTCTTCCAGCTATGAGGATGATGCCTTTAGACAAGACACCTTTGGAGAAGGCGATATTTCAGCCCATGAGATGCAATAATATGATGCTAAAATCAACAAGACAAGGCTTAGTCTTGTGAGGTTGAGGACAAAGCTTAGCCCGAAAGAGGAGCAAATAGGTAGTGCCAGAGAGACAGTGCTTAGTCTCGGCAAATAAAGGCGATGATTGGCCTTATGCAAATAGGAGGCAGAGCTTAGCCTCATGCAAGATTCGGGACAGGGCTTAGTCCCATGCAGATGGAAGGCAGAGCTTAGCCTTATGCAGATATGGAGGCAAGGCTTAGCCTCATGCAGGATTCGGGACAGGGCTTAGTCTCATGCAAACGGAAGGCAAAGCTTAGTCTTATGCAGATATGGAGGCAGGGCTTAGCCTCATGCAGATGGAGACAGAGCTTAGTCTCATGCAATATTCGGGATTGGGCTTAGTCCCATGCAAATGGAAGGCAATGCCTAGCCTTATGCAAAATGGAGGCAGGGCTTAGCCTCATGCAGATGGAGATAGAGCTTAATCTCATGCAAGATTCGGCACAAGGCTCAGTCCCATGCAAATGGAAGCCAAAGCTTAGCCTTATGCAGATATGGAGGCAGGGCTTAGCCTCATGCAGATGGAGGCAGGGCTTAGCCTCATGCAGATAGAGACAGAGCTTAGTTTCATGCAAGATTCGGTACATGGCTTAGTCCCGTGAAAATGAAAGACAGTGCTTAGCCTTAAGCAAAATGGAGGCAGGGCTTAACCTTATGCAGTTGGAGACAGAGCTTAGTCTCATGCAAAATTCGGGACAAGGCTCAGTCCCATGGAAATGGAAGGCAGAGCTTAGCCTTATGCAGATATGGAGGCAGGGCTTAGCCTCATGCAGATGGAGACACAGCTTAGTCTCATGCAAGATTCGGGACAGGGCTCAGTCCCATGCAAATGGAAGGCAGAGCTTAGCTTTATGCAGATATGGAGGTAGGGCTTAGCCTCATGCAGATATGGAGGCAAGGCTTAGCCTCATGCTGATGGAGACAAAGCTTAGTCTCATGCAAGATTCGGGAAAGGTCTTAGTCCCATGCAAATAGAAGGCAGTGCTTAGCCTTATACAAAATGGAGGCAGGGCTTAGCCCATGCAGGGTTTGGGACAGGGCTTAGTCCCATGCAAAAATAGAATAAATAGCAGGTGATAGCAGAGTTTTCTTAGCTGGTAATAGATTTCAGTATCACGGTTGTTATGAAGATTGTGACTTGGAGGCATGTATATTCTCCTCTCCTGCATCCAAAGAAAAATCGTGAGTTCTGTAAAGAGGGAGGTCGGTTTGTGCCTCCGTCGGCTTGCTTGGCTTGCTTTGCTTGGTTCGAAGGTCCTGTTCAAATCATTGGGGTTATCATTGGCTAAACAGAGTCATTTTACAAGCAAACATGCATAGTTTTCAAAGATGTAATAAAAATATATTATTTTAGATTGGTTAGATGAATCAGTGACTGTGAAACGACCCAAGACATTGCAACCTCCCCTGTTATAGAATTTTGAGGGTCCTCCTCAAAATTCTGCCCCAGTTAGATGGACACGTCTAACTACTGCACATGCTGCGATCGGCTTAAATTGCTTCGGAATTTTGAGGGTCCTCCTCAAAATTCTGTCCCAGTTTCTGATTGTAGGGAAAACTAGGATTTTTACTAAATTGTGACCGAACCCACAAGGCTGCCTACGTATCCCCTCTTAAATGGGAATCAGGTCGAGCGTAGTTCAATTAACATCATTTTGTGAAAACATAAATAGTTACACATAGTATCGTTTGACTGCATCTGAGTTGATCAATTTTGGCTAGACATCTCCGTCAATTTCTGCAAATATGAGGGCTCCTCCTGTTAATACTTTGTAAACCATGTAAGGGCCTTGCCAGTTGGGAGAGAATTTCCCGTTGGCTTCATCCTGATACGTAAAGATCTTCTTCAACACCAGCTGCCCCGGTATGAACTGTCTCTGCTTGACTCATTTGTTGAAAGCTCTGGACATTCTGCTCTGATAGAGTTGTCCACGACACACTGCATTCATCCTTTTTCCGTCTATGAGGGCTAGTTGCTCATAACGGCTCATTATCTATTCTGCGTCGCTGAGCTCAACTTCTTGTATGATTCTCAAAGAAGGAATCTCCATATCAGCAGGAATAACAGCTTCAGTACCATAAACTAGTAAGTAGGGAGTTATCCCGGTTGATGTGCGGACTGTGGTACGATATCCCAATAGAGCGAATGGCAGCTTCTCGTGCCATTGTTTGTGATTTTCTACCATCCTTTCTCAGTATCTTCTTGATATTCTTGTTAGCGGCTTCTATAGCTCCGTTCATCTGAGGTCTATAGGCTGTGGAATTCTTGTGCTTGATTTTAAAAGTCTCACACATGTCTTCATCAGATCACTGTTGAGATTGGAGGCATTGTCAGTGATGATTGATTCTGGAACTCCAAACAGGCAAATAATCCGGTCGCGGACAAAATCTACTACGACCTTCTTAGTTACTACCTTGTAAGATGCTGCTTCAACCCATTTGGTGAAGTAATCAATAGCTACCAAGATGAACCGTTGCCCATTTGAGGCAGTGGGCTCAATTGGACCAATGACATCCATTCCCCAGGCGGCGAATGGCCAAGGTGAGCTTGTTGCATTGAGCTCATTTGGCGGCACTTTTATCATATCGACATGTACTTGACATTGGTAGCATTCTCGGACATACTGGACGCAATCTGTCTCCATGGTCATCTAGAAATGACCGGCCCTAAGTATCTTCTTGGCCAAGATAAAACCATTCATATGCGGGCCGCAGGTCCCAGCATGTATCTCCTCAGTTAGCTTAGAAGCTTCTTTTGCGTCGACACACCTTAGCAATCCCAAATCAGGAGTTCTTCTGTACAATGTTCCTCCGCTGTGGAAGAAATTATTGGAAAACCTCCGAAGGGTACGTTTTTTAGTATGATTTACATGCTCCGGATATTCTCCTTTTGCCAAATATTCTTTGATATCATGAAACCAAGGCTGGGCACAATACGCCGGCTGGCTATGGATCCTTACTAGGATGGGATCGATGAAGTTCTTGTTGGGATGCTGTATCATGGATGACAAAGTGGCCAATGCATCGGCAAACTCGTTCTCAATCCTAGGAACATGCCGAAACTCTATCTTCGTGAACCTCTTTCTCAATTCCTGCACATGGTGCAGATATGGCAATATCTTGGAATTCTTGGTGGCCCATTCTCCTTGTACCTGGTGCACAAGCAAATCGGAATCACCGATTACCAGTAGCTTCTGATTATTCATGTCGATGAGCATGCTGAGCCTATGTAGGCTTCATACTCTGCCATGTTGTTGGTGCAGGGAAATCTGAGTTTAGCAGATACCGGATAATGTTTGCTAGTTTCTGATACCAAGACGGCTCCAATGCCGACTCCCTTGAAATTTGTCGCTCCGTCAAAGAACATTCTCCAACCGTCGTAGGACTCAGCAATATCTTCTCCTATGAATAGCACTCTCTTCATCGGGAAAATACGTTTTCAGGGGTTTCTCCTTCCACGGGGTTCTCAGCAAGATGATCTGTCTGTGCCTGTCCCTTGACTACTTTCTGAGTCACATAAACAATGTCGAACTCGCTCAACAAGATTTGCCACTTAGCCAGCTTGCCAGTGGGAATGGGTTTCTGAAAGCTATATTTCAAGGGATCCATCCTTGATATGAGGTATGTTGTGTAGGCACAGAAGTAATGCCTCAACTTCTGAGCTATCCAGGCCAGAGCGCAGCAGGTACATTCCAATAGAGAGTACCGCGCTTCATATGGAGTGAACTTCTTACTCAGGTAATAGATAGCTTGTTCCTTTCTCCTTGTCTCGTCGTGCTGCCCCAGAACACAACCAAAGGCTCCATCTAGCACTGCAAGGTAGTGTAGCAAGGGTCTACCTAGCTCTGCCGGGACCAAGACTGGTGGTGTTGATAAGTATTTCTTGATCTTGTCGAAAGCCTTTTGGCAATCTTCGGTCCAACTAGTTGCAGCATCTTTCTTCAACATCTTGAAAATTGGCTCACATATATCTATCGATTGGGCTATGAACCGGCTGATGTAGTTTAGCCGTCCTAGAAAACTCATTACATCTTTCTTACTCTTTGGCGGCGGTAGCTCCTGGATGGCTTTGAATTTTGAGGGATCCAATTCTATGTCTCGGCGACTGACAATGAACCTAAGTAACTTTCCGACAGGAACCCCGAATGCACATTTTGCGGGGTTTAGTTTCAGGTTGTATTTCCGCAGTCTGTCAAAAAACTTCCTCAAATCGACTATATAATCTGTGGCTTTATTGGATTTGATGATGATGTCGTCCACATATACCTCGATCTCCTTATGTATCATGTCATGAAAAATGGTAGTCATAGCCCTCATGTAGGTGGCCCCAGCATTCTTTAGATCGAATGGTATCATCTTATAACAGTATACTCCCAATGGCGTAATGAAAGTCGTTTTCTTAGTGTCCTCTTCATCCATCCAGATCTGATTGTAACCGGCAAAACAATCCACAAACGACTGGAGTTCATGCTTGGCACAATTATCGATTAAGATGTGTAGGTTTGGAAGTAGGAAATCATCCTTTGGGCTGGCCCTGTTGAGATCTCGATAATCAACACAGGCCCTGGCCTTCCCATCCTTCTTTGGAACTGGCACGATGTTGGCTAGCCAAGTTGGGTATTCAACCACCCTAAGGACCTTGGCCTTGATTTGCTTAGTAACCCCCTCCTTGATTTTCAGACTCATGTCAGGCTTGAATTTCCTGAGTTTCTGCTTCACTGGTAGACACGTTGAGTTGTGGGAAACTTGAGAACCAAAATGGATGTACATAACCCGGTCATATCATCGTATGACCATGAAAAGATGTCCTCATATCCTTTCAAGAATTGTGTGTACTCTTCTTTTTCCGATGGCGACAAGTGGATGCTGATGCGGGTTTCCTTGACAGTTTCAGAGTCTCCCAAGTTGATTATTTCTGTTTCATCCAGATTGGACTTAGGCTTTTTCTCAAAGTTTTCTACTTCTCTGACAATTTCCTCGGGTATGACATCTTCTTCTTCTGAATTACTATCCTTTTTTTGCGTCGTCACATTACATGTCACAGTTGTTGGATCGAGACAGGAAATGGTAATGTTGTATAGATAAAGATATGAGAGAAAAAATGGTAATAATAAATATTGATTCATGGAAGCATAAAAGCGATTTTCAATAATTTAAACGACGTTTCGGAACATTGGAAATATTATTTAAAACAAAATTCCAAAAAGGGAAATCATTTTTCTGAGAAAATAAACAAAACAATGTTGTTCAGCCTTGCAACCTCGGGACTAGTCGGGCCCTGGATGGTCTGACAGTCCAATTCTTGAGGAATGATCCTTTCTCCACAGCTCGGATGGTAGGGCCTTCCTCCTCCTCCTCCTCCTCCTCCTCCTCAACAATTACATAACAGTCCATGTCCTCAGCCTCTAAGAATGGGTCCCTTAAGGCTGCCAGTGTTGCTTTCTCCTCTGATCCCCATATAATGTCGGCCTGTTGGAAGGTCTGACTCAAGTGTGGTATAAGATGCTTCAATGGATAATACGGACCATACCATGGTGGTGACCAGTTTCTGTACTCTTCCCAAGTGTATCGGTATCCCAGGTCAAAAGTAGTGCCATGACACTTTGGCTGTATTGGCTTGGAAATGCCCTGAAGATTTTTGCCAAGACCTTTGCCAGGCTCATACCCTCTCCAGTTCATCATGCTTGCTATATTGCTATCCCACCACTTTATCTTTGTCGATTGCATTGACCCGCTTGATATGATGATAAGTTTCTCCACTGAGCCTTCTTCTACTCTCAACCACCGGGATAGTCTGACGGTTGTAAATGGGGTTGCTCCCATCTCCATGGATAATCACCTACTAATGGTTCCACTCAAACTTCACTGACTAATGCAAAGTTGATGCCACAGCCCCAATGGCGTGTATCCATGGTCGTCCTAACAACAGATTGTAGGATGCAGATATGTCCAGCACCTGAAACTCGACATCAAACCACATACGCCCCATCTGCAGACAAAGATTAATTTCGCCGGTGGTAGCTCTCTGAGACCCATCAAATGCCTTCACGTTCATGGTCCCTTCTCGTATGTCGTATAGGCCTTTGCCCAACCTCTTCAGTGTTTTCAATAGGCAAATATTGAGATTGGATCCTCCATCGATTAGGACCCTGGTAATGAAGTAGTCTTCTCATTGCACTGTGATATGCAGCGCCTTATTGTGACTCAAACCCTCAGGCGGCAACTCATCCTCGTAGAAAGTGATTTTGTGACTTTCCAGTACCTGTCCCACCATGTTAGCCATTTCTCCACTTGTGATGTTATTGGGCACATATGCTTCGTCCAATACTTTCATCAGAGCGTTTCTGTGTGCTTCTGAATTCTGTAGCAGCGACAGGATAGATATTTGAGCAGAATCTTGTTCAGATGATCGATGACTGAATACCCCCTTGTTTGTACTTTCCTCCAGAGGTCATCTGGACCTATTTCCATAATGGGAGGTCTGTTAGAGGCCTGTTTACTGGACTCTCCCAAATGCTCGGTGTGTATAGACCATTTCAGTCCTAGTCATCCCTTATATCGCACCAGATTCTCCCATCCTTTTCTTCTGGCTTCAGCCACGTAATCCCATGGTACAACCTTGGTGCTGAAAGGCGGTGTGTTTGGTACTGTCACTGTAAATGGTGTGGCTACTTTCACCTCAAATGGAATAGGTTTAACTGCAGGGGGTGCTACCTCAACTTCAAATGGAACTGATGCCGTTACCTCGACCTCCACTGGCGGCTGTATCTGCACTATAATGGGATTGAGTGTGACTGCGAGCTTCTTGGGATCGTCACCCTCTTTGATAAGTCCGATTGATCCCTCCGGATCCCATCTTTATCCATTTCTATCACATTGACACCTTCACCCCTGTGATCTATGAGGGGGTTATTGCGGACATTAGGCATAGCCTCCTTTGCCTGGATGACCTTGTTGTCAATCAAAGCTTGAATTTTGTCCTTCAATGTGCGACATTCGTCAATGGTGTGCCCTTTCATACCGGAATGATACGCACAGGTTTTGTTTGGGTTGACCCATTGAGATGAGTTCTCTACTGCCACAGCCGGAATATGAGTGACATAACCAGCGACCTTCAACCTTTCGTACAACTAGTCGATGGGTTCAGCAGTGACAGTGTATTTTTTTGGGTGGTCTATAATAAAAATTAGGTCGCGGTCTTAGGTAGTTTTGACGAGTTGGAGGAGACTAAAAATGAGATGGTTGAGAATTATAGGTGTGATAGGCACTGGCTGGTTGGGAATATCTAGGGGATAAGGGTTGATATGTAGGTGGAGGTGATGGTTGATATGTGGGTGGAGGTGCTTGATATGTGGGTGGAGGTGCTTGGTATGCAAGTGGGGAGGTTCGGTATACGAATGGAGTTTTGGGTCCTTGGGCGACCATTACTGGTCCCACGTCCTTCTTCTTAGATATACCCCCTGACTGCAATGCTTTATTAGTGGCCTGCAATGCCTCAAAGTTTGTTACCATCCCGCTCTTGATGCCTTCTTCGATCCTTTCACCAAGTTTGATGATATCAAAGAACTTATGATTTTCAATAACCATCAACCTTTCATAGTATTGCGGATCCTGTGCTCTGACAAAGAACTTGTTCATTTGTTCCTCGTCCAATGATGGCCAGACTTTGGCCACTTCTGACCTCCAACGAGTAGCATACTCGCAAAAAGTCTCGGTGGGCTTCTTCTTGAGGTTCTGAATGTAGAAGACATCTGGTGCATTCTCTGTGTTGAACTTGAATCGGTCCATGAAATCTGACACCATACTCACCCAGTTGGACTATTTCTTAGGATCCTGACTGATGTACCAGGACAAGGCATCTCCCATAAGACTCATCATAAAAAGCTTCATCCGGATCTTTTCATCTTTTTCGACCCCGACAAGCTTGTCACAATAGGTCCTTAGATGAACCCTGGGATCACCTGTACTGTCAAACGTCTCGAACTTGGGAGGTTTGTAACCCTCTGGCAGTTCTACATCTGGCTGTATGCATAGTTCTTCATAGTACACTTGCCTCCTTCTACGCCTTGAACTCGTCTAGTCAACTTCTTGATCTCCTTGGCCAGGTTCTTAATGAGCATGTCCTTCTCAACAGATTCTAGTGCGTAGGAGATGGGTTGAGTGGAGTGAGGTAGGGTCTCCACATATATAGGGTTGTTTTGGTGACCTGGAGTTTGAGTATAGTGGTGATCATTGGTGGAATTCTGGGGTTCAGGAATGACTGCTGGAGCATTTTGTGGAGTATGGTAGGCGTTTGGCTGGTACTGTGGTGGGATAGTTTGATTTTGTGGTGGAGTTGTATAATGGTGAGGTATATGAGGATTTTGTGGGCGCTTGTTGGGTGTGTTTTGAGGTGGTGTGGGGTCCTGAGTGTTTGGATGACTGATGTCTGGGACGCTAAGTAAGAAGCATAGGTTTGCCACATTCCGAACATGCTCAAGCTCACCCTGGAGTTCCAGTATTTTCTGTTCGAGCCGGAAACTGCTTCATTTGGGGCCTGAGTACCCCGACCATCAGAAGTTTTTGCATGTTCAACTGTGTGTTGTTTTCCTTTTTGGTGCCATTCAAATCTTCCATTTTTGCTTTTCCCTTGCCTTTTGGTGGACTAGGAGGAGGGAGGGCCCCTGAATCTTGTGTGATAAGCTAATGATGCCAGTATACACGAACTAACCTTTGGGGAATGGGAGTAATCAAAAGAAAGAAAGAAAAACAAAAGGTAGCCAAGCCATTAATAATTTTGAAAAGTTTGCAGTATTTAAGCACATATTGCGGGAATGTAAACTCGCGTCCTACTTTGGGAGCCCCTTTGTGCCCGAGGTAGGCCTAACGACAAATAGATTTGGAGAAATTTAGTGCTAATAATTGCCTTATTTCATTAATGTAAAAAATAGACGACCCAAAACGATTCTAAATAAGATAATGTCACTAATGGCACTTGGCCTT
The DNA here is from genome assembly GCF_001879085.1 of Nicotiana attenuata. Taxonomy (NCBI): domain Eukaryota; kingdom Viridiplantae; phylum Streptophyta; class Magnoliopsida; order Solanales; family Solanaceae; genus Nicotiana; species Nicotiana attenuata. The sequence continues at coordinate 81,407 of NW_017671211.1, read as the reverse complement.
ATTACATTTAGAAAGCAAGTAAACCTAATCTATTTGGTCCCAGAAGGACCCTCTCATGACTGGATGCTCTTGTCGATCAATTTCCCCAGTTCGCGCAGGTTTCAACAGTAAGAATGCCCTTGCCAAATGTCCTCCTTCATTTCCCTCAGCGTTCTGGCAATCGGTGACTCTCTTTCTCATTTTCCCTTCCAATTCCATCAGACTGCACTCTAAATATTCCAGCCTTTCGCTGGATTTAACAGCCCTCTCTTTCCACTCATTAATCATTTCCATGTCGGCCTTATGCTTCTCCATATGCTCAGCTTCAGACTCGCGAATTCTTTTGCGCAATTTGTTATATTTCACCTGTGCTTCGGCAACTTCGTCTATGACCCTGTTTCTTGGATCAACCCTTGGCTCGAAGATCCCTTCGATGTTATCATCCAACCATGAGGGGTAAAAGTATGTATGACCCGCATGATATCGATCTGGCTCGATGGTATCCTTTTCCACGATAATCTTCTAGTGCCACATGTGTTGTGCTTCATTTTTATATGGGATGGCGTCACCCTGGAAATCGGCTATGAAGTGACTCATTTTAGCGACTCGCAGTATGACCTGTCTCCTGCCTGCCTGTCTCATAACCCTGAGGGGAGCATAAGGGTATATGCCCCTTAACCCAATCAATACCAAGTGGGGAACATCCCTGGATCTGATGATGAACTCGTCGGTAGGGAACCACTCGAACATCCATTGAACCTGGTCCTCAATTAACTTGTTTAAAAACTGCACCCATCCCACAACATCCTTAGGTTGAGCAAACATGTCTGGGATATAGGTCATTCTCTTGGGATGATGGAAGGCTATGTGATCATTCCACGACCTTCGTGGAAATTCCTGACAGTATTGACCCTTTTAGAGATGTTCTAGCAGCCAAACTTGCAGCAACAAATTGCAACCCTCGAAGAATCTGAACCCTTTCTGACAGCGTTCCAAGGCCCGGTACATATCTGCAATGATCATAGGGACGAATGTATATGTCTGCCCCTCGATCCTGTCCATCAAAGTTTTTGCCACCATGGCCAGCCTGGTGTGGATTCTGTCCCCTTGGATCGGGAACACTAGCATGCCCAAGAAACACATAATGAACACAAAGACCCTACGATGAATCCAACCCAAAGAGGTGATGGAGAATTCATCATCAAAAATACGGTAAGAGTTGCTATGACTGTATCGTTCATAGAGGAAGTCAAAAGGTACGTAGGAGTTTTTCAGGCACTCCAAGTCATCATTCTTATTTAACCCCATCATCTTCAAAAATCCCCTAGTGGTGCAATTTTCTAGTGCTAATAAACCAGTGTTGTCCCAAGGCAACCCAGATAATCCTTCTATTTCTTCCAAGAGAGGCATCATTTCTATGTTTCCAAAGCGGAACACAACCCTTTCTTTGTCCTTGAACATGGTGGCAGCCTCGATCAACATTTTGTTTGGCTGAAGATCCAACAGAGAAGGCAAATTTCCTAAGACTCGTTTCACATGCGTCACTTGAGGGGAGATCTCTCCACCAATCTAGCAACAGTATGCTACCGACCATGCCGAACCTGGGACTTCATGCCTCATTTTCTGCACAACAAGTATAGTTAGGCCCTTTCCCCTTCCAGGTTCTTATATTTATACAACAATGATTAGCATATTGGCACTTATTTCTCCAAAATTAATGCACACAATCGTGGTTGCGTCCGTTGGGATTATGGAAAACCCGATGGACTTTGGGTGAGGCTTGTCATAAAGGGTTATTATGTGGACAACATATTAACCCGACTTTGACCATGATGCATGCATAATTGATCAGAGTGAGGTTGCTATAGAGGTCTAGACTGGGACCCTCAAGCGGACAACTTGAGGGGGAAAGGCACAGAACCGTCGAATGCACCGCTGATCGATTAGTTTTATCGCAAATACACATTTCCAAATTTAAAAGGGTGATATGTAGGAAGAGCGTAAACACTCATCAAGCGTTGCTATATGATTAATTACGCACGAGTGGAATATGATGTTGAGCATGCTTTATGCAACAATAGATATCATGTTGTCAAGTATTTGCACGTTTAAAAATGATAAATGCAGTATTTAAATAATTGGAAGACAGTTATAAAAAAAAAAACAAGGAGATAGGTCAGTTTCAGGAAATAAAGGAAATCATAAATGCTTGAGAAATAAGCAACTAAATCCAAATAAAAGGGAAAAGGGAAAGGATGCACATGTATTAACAGAATAAAGCATGCTTAAGACTAATTCACAAAAACAAGTTCGTCATAATAAGAGCCTAAAATATCCCCAGTATAGTCGCCATGCTATCGCGCCCCCTTTTTCCTCACGGAGTCCGGGTTTCGACACTTTGGGACAACTCGTTTCCTTTTGGGAATTGGGTATGATATTCGAAGAGTCGCCACCTAACGGATTAAGGTGTGTTAGGGCGCTTAGAACATTAACTCATGAAACCAGTTTGCGGTACCGGAGATTGGGTAAGGGCTCGAAATAACCTTGAGAGGAAGGTGTTAGGCACCCCTCGAGGTCCACAAATATGGGTGCCGGCCAAACTCATTTTTCAGTGAATTAATTATTAAAGAAACAAAGCACATAAATACGTAAAGTTTATTCAAACGGGAATAAAAGAGGGGTCCTAGGTTTGTTAGCCTATAGGATCAATTCTGTACTGTAACGACCCAGCCGGTCGTTTTAAGAATTTATGCCTCGATCCCCTATTAACTGCTTTCCCCGTGTTTGTTTCTGCTATTGTGAGTTGCCGGGAGAATTTATTTAGAGTTCCAGAGAGTTTTGGGACACTTAATCCCTAAATGAGAGTTTAAGCTTTAGAATTTGGACTGTAGTCGGAGCAGTGTGAAGACGGCCTCGGAATGGAATTCCGTCGATTCTGTTAGCTTCGTTGGGTGATTTTGGGCTTAGGGGAATGTTCGGATTGTGTTTTGGGGGTCCGTAGCTTAATTAGGCTTGAAATGCCGAAAAGTTAAATTTTTGAAGTTCCGTTTCGATAGTGAGATTTTGATATCGGGGTCGGAATGGAATTCTGGAAGTTAGAGTAGGTCCGTTGTGTCATTTTTGACGTGTGTGATAAATTTCGGGTCATTCGGGCGAGGTTTGATAGACTTTTTGATCGAAAGCGGAAATTTGATATTTTGGAAATCCTTAGGCTTGAATCCGATGTTATTGGTTGATTCGATGTTGTTCGAGGTGTTTTGAAGATTTGTATAAGTTTGGATAGTGGTATATGACCTGTTCGTGCTTTTGGTTGAGGTCCCGGGGACCTCAGGGTGATTTCGGATGGCTAACGGGAAGTTTGGAGTTGGGAATTTGCAGTTGAAGCTGCTGAGTTTTTCTGTCATAACCGCACTTGCGGTTAGGGGGCCGTAGGTGCGATGATCGTAGAAGCGAGATCAAGCCGCAGATGTGGCCACATGTGAAGGCAGCAGAAGATGCAGAAGCGGGAGATGTGCCGCACCTGCGGGACCGCAGATGCGGAGTCTGGGTCGCAGGTGTGGAGGAGGGGACTTAAGTGAAAACCGCAGAAGCAGAGCCCTTGACCGCAGAAGCGGTAGCGCAGAAGCAGAAATGAATCGCAGGTGCGAAAAACCTGGGTCAGAAAGTATAAAAAGATTTCCTTCGCGAATTTGGGTTATTTTTCACAATATTTCATACGAGAAAAGGCTTTGGAGAGCAATTTCAAGGGAGATTTTCAGAGGGGTTCATTGAGGTAAGGCCCTTGGTCCCTAACTCGTTATGGTGATTTTTATCATTGTAAGCATGAAATTTGAAGGAAAATCGGTGGTAAATTGGGGGTTAGGGCTTGGTTAATTGGAGAGCTTTGAGTGGTGATTTGAGGGATCATTTGAGGTCCGATTTTGGTACTTTTGGTATGATTGAACTCGTGAGAGTCTGATGATTCCGAATTTGTAAATTTTACCCGATTCCAAGACGTGGGCCCGGGGGCGTTTTGGTTATTTTTCCTAATTTTGCATATTAGCTTAGAATTAATTAGTTCAATTAGTTACTTGAAGTGTCATTTATATTATGCAATTACTTTGAATAGATTTGGGCCATTTGGAGTTGGATACTCGTGGCAAGAACGTGGTATAGAATTGATTGAGCTGGTTTGAGGTAAGTGGCTTGTCTAACCTTGTGTGGGGGAACTCCCCTTTGGATTTGGTACTGTGATATTTGAAATGCCTTGTATGTGAGGTGACGAGCGCGTACTTGTGCTGATTGTTGAAAATCCTGTTTTCTATTAAGTATCCACATTTCGTATTTTACTTCACTATTTACGCTACTTGAACTTTGAGCTTACTGTTAGCCTAGGAAAGCATGCCTAAATGACTAAATATTCTACTTACTTAAACTGCCTTATCTGAACTCTGTGCAGCATGCTAGGTTAGAATTACCTGTCTATTTTGATATTAAAGTGAATTGAGTTGATTATTCTTGTGTTGTTGTTGCGTGTTTACATTGGGACTACGGGCGGTTCCCGGTAGATCCCCCTTGTCTGTTTATTTGGGACTACAGAAGTGGTATTCCGGTAGATCCCCCCCTGCACAGTGATATGGACTACGGGACAGCACCCGGGAGATCCACTGATTATTTACTTTTGGGAATACAGATGTGGTATTTCGGTAGATCCCCCTGCACAGTGATATGGACTACGGGACAGCACCCGGGAGATCCACTGATTATTTACTTTTGGGGCTACAAGACGGGATCCTGGTAGACACCCGGTTGTTATCTCTGAGTTTGGTTGTATACCTTCTGTGATTATTTGCCTTGGTTGTGGTTGTTGTTTCTCTCATTATCTGTATTTCTTTACTACTGCTCATCTTCCTTATATATTATTGTATATGACCGGTAGGGCCCTGACCTTCCTCGGCACTACTCGACCGAGGTTAGGCTTGGCACTTACAGGGTACCGCTGTGGTGTACTTATGCCCTTTCCTGCACATGTTTTTGTGTGTGCAGATCCAGGTACTTCTACTCAGTTTTATCACCCTTGAGGCGGGCGCTTTCAGTAGAGACTTCGAGGTATATCTGCCGCGTCCGCAGATCGAGGAGTCCCTTTCTATTCTCTGTACTAGTATAGCCCTTCGGTTTATTCCTTGTTGATAGACATTTTTGAACGTAGAGCCTTTTATGTACTCTTAGCTTGTGATTTATGGGATTCCGGGTTTTGGGAGTGTTCAATTGGAAATCTTGTATTGTTATATGCCGGGCGACATCTTAAACACTATTATATTTTTTTTGATATCTTTGTTTTTATTAGTTTCTTTCCGCAATTTTTTTCTTTTTCCGCATTTTTAGGCTTACCTAGTCGTAGAGACTAGGTACCGTCACGACTGTTCACGGAGGGAAAACTCGGATCGTGACAAGTTGGTATTAGAGCTCTAGGTTCATAGGAGTCATGAATCACAAGCCGGTTTATTAGAGTCTCGCGGATCGGTACGGAGACGTCTGTGCTTATCCATGAGAGTCTATGTAACTATTACGAAAATTTCACTTCATTTGAATTCCTTGTCGTGCTACTGGAGGTGACCAGACACTCGCGCCCCATGCGAGAGCCGTCAGAGGTCGGGGCCGGGGTAGAGGCCGAGGACGCGCACGCGGTGCAGCCAGAGCACCCGCGCGAGCTGCTACAGAGGAGCCACCAATAGTTCCAGCTGGAGCCCAGGCGCCTGATACGCCCACAACTACTACCACTCCAACACTCTAGAAGACTCTAGCGCAGTTTATGACTATGTACTATTGATACCCTATTTTTCCCTATATATTTTAAATATGCATAAATATCTTCAAAATAGCATATATATGCATATATAAGCATGCCTGAGGTTTTATTGTTTTTCCCATAATTTTTAAGGGTTTAAATTGATTTATTTTCTCCCTTTTTATCCATAAAATCCCCAATAATTATTTCCAAAATTATTATTTTGATAATTCATCTATTGGATTTCTATATTTATGCCAAAATACGGCTAAGGTAATTTTTATATATTTTTGCAATTACATTTAGTATTTTTTAAAGCTAAATTGCATATAATTGCAATGTTAGCCCATTTTAAGATATAATTATGTTTTATATGCATAAAACTGGATCCTATTTTTTAAATTGCTAATTGTGTATTCTAAATCATTTTAGCATTTTAAATTATTTTTTCAGAAATTATCTACTATTTTTTATAAATTAAATAGGGAAAAAACTGGCTATTTAAATTATAGCCAAATTGGCTTTCAATTCTAGCCAAATCGGACCCCAATTCCCAGCCCAATTTTACAATTAAAAAAAACTTGACCCACACCCTATTAACCCATACCCAAACCCGGAACCCACCTACCCTTTTGAATATCGACCGTTGATCTCCCAGATCAACGGTCTATGCTATTACTTTCCCTTTTTAATCCAACGACCCCCTAAACCCTACCCCATTCTCTCATTTGCACCGCCTCTGAATCCTCTCCTCCTATCTTCTCTCTCAGACACCCTCAAACCCTAATCACCGTCACCGGCGAGAACCTCCTTCCTATGGTGTTTTCGTGCCTTCTCCGACCACCTCTGGTCTCCTATACTCCATGGCTCTTCGACTTCATGAGTCCTTGAGAAGATCTCAAGAAAAGCCAACCTGTTCCGGTTTGAAACTCGTCTACTGGCCTGTCTCCGGCCATTTTCGTTTGTAAGAAAGGATTTCCTCTTGTTTTTCGTTTGAATCCATGAGTTTTTAACCGATTCTCTTCATCTCTACTATTTTCCGAAAACCCTAGCTCGCTACTGTTCGATTCTTTTCAGATCTTTATAGATCTGAGGTAATTCGAGTATTATTAAACGTTTTCCTTTAAAAATCCCCTGTTTTAACTAACTATTTCGATTTTAGTCGCTCTTTTCTAAACTAGGGTTTCTGAAAATCCTTTTCTTCAAAACGCTTCTGGTTTTAAGTGTTTAGTCCCCTGTGTCTATGTGTTTTGATTGATTTTGTTGAGTTCTTCCTTAACCTTAACTAGCCTATGCTAAAACCCCCAATTTTGACACTTTGTTTGGATTCTGCACTTGTCCGTGTTATTTGATACATGCCAATGTTCTATGCTTTGATTTACATGATTACTTCTTCGTTTAATTAGAATATCTTGTGATTTTACCCTAGTATGCCTCTATTAGGGTTTCAGATTCGATTCTTTCCATTTATACTTGGCTTATTTTGCTTATTCATGGAAAACCTATATCATTTTCCCTAAATTAGTATTATTTTGAATCCTTATTCACTGATTTGCTATGGTAATACCTATATACTAATTTCTGATTATTTTCCTATTTCTACGACCTTTGATTATTTCTTGCCTTATTTACGAATAACTGCGGTGCTTGCTGATTCTTATTGATTTTTCCCTTAATTGAACTTTTGTTCATTTATCCTTAATTACCCACCCCCTACTTAAGTATTTAATTTTCTTTCCTTAATTATATGCCTTGCTCTTTATCATTAACTGGTCACCCCTTTATTAGAAGAAAACCTTGCTGATTTTATGCATGATTGATTATGTAATTTTCCCTAATTACTGAATGATTGATTCTTTACCTTATTTTACTCTGCTCTCAACTACTATATATACTCTCCTCTTATTCTACCTCTGGACACACGAACACATTTCAGAATACACACATACGTTCAAACTCTTTCTTCTTTCTTTGCTACTTGTGCTAACTGTTGGCCTAGCCGGCTAAAAGCCAAGGCTAGATAGTGGAGTTGCACCAGTTTTTACATTCTGCATTTTTCTTCTTTAACTGGTATGTCTCTAGTTTATATTTGAAACTCAACTTTATGTGTTCCATGCCTATACATCTATGCTTGTTACTGTACTAGTCATTCAATTTGTTTCTAAGTTTGCTGTTATTAAGCATGTCTAAATTCCGCCTTATGTATAATCATCACATCAGACTACTTAGTTCTTTGATACTTGTCCAGCATGTTCACTTAGTTCCCTTACCCCTCCCTTAACTGGTATGACCATATAGTTACTTAGTCTTCTAGTGCATTCTATTGGCCCTAATGGTGTGTCAAATTTTGTTCAACAAAATTCTTGTCTTCAACATGATCCTGCTGCATTCTTCCCTATGTTTTAAATGTCTGTTACCATGACTGATTTGTCCAATAGACTCATAGTTGTTCTGTATATTTATTGTGTCAAATGTTTCCCTATTTATGTGATTTCAAACCTATATGTTCCCAATTCCTTCACCCCTGTTTGTAAGTCTGCTTGTCAAATAAATCTGGGTATTCTATGGTTAATTGGGTTGTTTGCTGAGTATGCTTTTCTCAAAGAATGATTTCAAAACTGATAACTCCTAGTATCTTTAAAAACTATTTCTGAACCTTTTCAGTTCAAAGCTGCTTTACTAAGTCTTTCATCACTATGTTAAAGCACTCTCACTCTACTCTTAGACCACTAATTTCTGCCCCTTTTGTGTGAGCCTTGCCTTGGGACCCTTGAGCTCCCTCTGAACTTGGACACATAAAGCTGTCCTTTCCACACTGCACTTACTCTATCTTGGCTATGAAATCTGGGTGTGAGCACTTCCCGGGATCCCTTGAGGTCCTTAGGGAACTCTAACGCGCCCAGATATGAGAAAGACTATGGAACAATCTTGGCATTTGAGGTGATTTATTACATAACTTAGGGAGGAAGTCCTAATTAGGTGCTGAAGGTCTGGGCCTGTTTTCAGGCTCTCTATAGTTTAATTTTTTTTATCTGCTTATGTAATTCATTTCAGTATTGGTATGTAATAATCTGTTGTAAACAAGTATTGGGGTTGGCTTGTGAGAAGGGATGTGGTAAATATGTGCTATAGTTGTTAAGGGTAGAAAACATGTTATTAGGTTTATATTCCTAATTGCGCAATAGAAACCGTGCTTAGGATTCATACATGCATTAGAAATCATGCTCTTAGGTCCCATGTTTATTGTTTCAACATGTGCATCCTTATAAAATAATGTGTTAAAATCTGCTAATAACTAGCACTTTACCATTATGTTATATGCTGCCATGTACACTTAGAGATCCTGCCTTAGGATAAAAACAACGCTAATAAACAGGTCATTTCCATATCTTATGCATATTCCGAAAGTATGTAACACTTACGCATTTAAAAAAAAAATCATGCTCAGGTCCTGCATGTACATCACTCTGCATTTTTTGTGCATTAGATATCATGCCTTTATAATTGCATTCACATCCGCTTAGGCACCTCTAGTTTAACTATTGATTAAAAAAAAAGATTAACCTAGCTGGTAATAATTTCGGAATTTTGAACATTTAAAAAAAATTTGTTTAGTAATACAATTCAGACAGTCTTTTCTAAGTAACCTTGATAATTGGAAACATGCTTCCTTATGTATGCTGCTTAATTATCAACTGGTTTAAAATCAGTAGGCAAAACTTATTAGGACCCCTTTTCTGAATTACAGATCAAATCTACCTCTATTATGTTTTAATATCACTTAGATACCATGCTTTAGGATTCTGAGTTCAAATGTGGACCTTATCTGTGTATGAGTCGTGCTGTCTATGTGCATTACTTGTGGAGGAATATTTGAGCCTTCTATCTGTTTTCTGTGTTCTCTCCCCTAAATGCAGTCCTATGTGTTCTTATTTGTCGCCTAGTATTTTGCCTTTAAACCTGATGGTCTGCCTAGAACCTCCCTCATAGAAGAAATCCTAAACTCCTCCAGGATTATAGGAAATGACGGGTAACAGCATGCAATAGGGGTCAGGACCAACCCTCGCTTTAATTACCTTCACGCGGCGGGAAAGGGTAGATATGAATATGATGACCGGTGCATTACTACCACGTGTAGCCCCTCTTTGAGGAGTGTCATACCGGGTATTTCATTGATGTGATCCATATTCTAAACAAACCTAGGACACCCCCTTTACATTCCCAAATATGCTTAGATTGTAATTCTTTTCAAAATCTTGTTTTTTCATTAATTGCTTTTCAAACACCTGTGTATTTAAACTTAAATCCCCTACTATTTGAGCCATACTTGTTTAATTGCTAATTGTACAAATTCACACAAAACTGTTAGGCCGGGAACCACACTAGTGGATCCTGCGGGGTGCCTAACACCTTCCCCTTAGGATAATTTCAAGCCCTTACCCTGTCTCTGGTTACCAAACGTAGTTATAAATGAACCCTATAGGCGCCCTAACGCACCTTAAATCGTTAGGTGGAGACTCTTCAAAATATGCAAACCCCCTAACCAAAAGGAAAGAGTTGTCCCAGTCAAAATGTCATAAAACCGATTTCGCGAGTAAAAGGGGGCGCGACAGCATGACGACTCTGCTAGGGATATCTAGGATTTTACCATTTCATACCGTTTTTGTGAATTTGTACCCCTCCTATGTGCAATTCTTTGTTTAAATTCCTTTAAGCATTTAATTTCTTTTTCAAAAGCAAAACTGACATATCTTTCTTGTTTCCCTCCTTTATAACTACTTTAAATTATAAAATTGCGTATTTATCGCTTTCTTAACGTGCAAATATATGTCAACATGCTTTTAATTATTGCATAATCATGCTCAACATCATACTCCACTCGTGCCAAACAAATACTATAGCAACGCTTGATGAGTGGTTGCGCCCTTCCTATATCATTACCCCCTAAATTTGGAAAAGCTTATTTGCGGTAAAACTAGTCGATCAGTGGTGCAGTCGGCAGCTCCATGCCTTCTCCCTTGAGTTGTTCGCTCAAGGGTACCATTCTAAAACCCCATAGAAACCTTACTCTGTTTAAATTGTGCATGCATCATGGTCAAACCTAGCTAGGTCAGTTATGTTGTCCACGTAATGATCCTTTAAGATAGCCTTGTCCAAAAGTCCACTGGGTTTCCCTAAACCCAAACGAAAATCATCACGTTCTGTGCATTTATTTGGAGAACTAAATGCTTCATGCTAATTGTTGATGTTAAATAGTCGAGTCTGGTGGGGGTAAGGGCCTAACTTTGTTTGCCTTGCAGAAATATGAGGCACGAAGTCCCCAGATTCGGCATGGTCACCAATATCCATCAAAAGGGTTGAAGATTGTCAAAAGGCTGAAGGGACAGAAGGTGGACACCTAGCCAGACCATACCTGTTGCTGGGACTTCGCGAATTGGGGAAGCTATTCGAAGGAGCCAAGGATGTCGAGTCTGGGGAAGGTCCTTCTGGGACCAAATAGACAGGAACTTACTTTTTCGCTTTATGAATGTAATAAGGCCAATGGCCATTAGTGACCTTTATTTCTTGCTTATTTATTGTCATTTTGGGATTCACCTATTTTTTATCAATAAAATGAGGCATTTAGCATTCTAAATTCTCCAAATCAATTTGTCACTAGGCCTACCTCGGGCACAAAAAGGTTCCCAAATCAGGACACACTTTACATTCCCGCACTATATGTTTAAATATTGCAATACTTTTTATAATCCTCACTGACTTGATTACCTTTTGTTTTATTTTGTTTTACTATTTCTGAACCTTTTCAGTTCAAGCTCCTTTACTAAGTCTTCATCACTTATGTTAAAGCGTACTCCTCACTCTACTCTTAAGACCACTAATTTCTGCCCCTTTCTTGTGTGAGGCCTTGCCTTGGGACCCTTTGAAGCTCCCTCTGAACTTGGACACATTAAAGCTGTCCTTTCCACACTGCCTTACTCTATCTGGCTAATAAATCTTGGGTGGAGCACTTCCGGATCCCTTGAAAGGTCCTTAGGAACGTCTCACGCGCCCAAGAATATGAGAAAGACTATGAGAAACAAATCTTGGGCATTTTGAAGGTGATTTATTACATAACTTAGGAAGGAAGTCTAATTATGTGTGAAGGTCTGGGCCTTGTTTCAGGCCTCTATAGTTTAATTTTTTTTAACTGCTTATTAATTATTTCAGTATGGTATGTAATAATCTTTGCTAAACAAGTATTGGGGGTTGGCTTGTGAGAAGGGATGTGGTTAAATATGTGCTATATTGTTAATGCGTAAAAACATGTTATTAGGTTTACATATTCCTAAATTAGCGCAATTAGAAAACCAACGTGCTTAGGATTCATAATGCATTTAGAAATCATGCTCTTAGGTCCCAGTTTATTGTTTTCAAAATGTGCATCCTTATAAACAAAATGTGTTTAAAATCTGCTTAATATTTTAAGGGTTTAAATTGATTTATTTTCTCCCTTTTTATCCATAAAATCCCCAATAATTATTTCCAAAATTATTATTTTGATAATTCATCTATTGGATTTCTATATTTATGCCAAATATGGCTAAGGTAATTTTTACATATTTTTTTGCAATTACATTTAGTATTTGTAAAGCAAAATTGCATATAATTGCAATGTTAGCCCATTTTAAGATATAATTATGTTTTATATGCATAAAACTGGATCCTATTTTTGTAAATTGCTAATTGTGTATTCTAAATCATTTTAGCATTTTAAATTATTTTTTCAGAAATTATCTACTATTTTTTATAAATTAAATAGGGAAAAAACTGGCTATTTAAATTATAGCCAAATTGGCTTTCAATTCTAGCCAAATCGGACCCCAATTCCCAGCCCAATTTTACAATTAAAAAAAAATTGACCCACACCCTATTAACCCATACCCAAACCCGGAACCCACCTACCCTTTTGAATATCGACCGTTGATCTCCCAGATCAACGGTCTATGCTATTACTTTCCCTTTTTAATCCAACGACCCCCTAAACCCTACCCCATTCTCTCATTTGCACCGCCTCTGAATCCTCTCCTCCTATCTTCTCTCTCAGACACCCTCAAACCCTAATCACCGTCACCGGCGAGAACCTCCTACCTATGGTGTTTTCGTGCCTTCTCCGACCACCTCTGGTCTCCTATACTCCATGGCTCTTCGACTTCATGAGTCCTTGAGAAGATCTCAAGAAAAGCCAACCTGTTCCGGTTTGAAACTCGTCTACTGGCCTGTCTGCGGCCATTTTTGTTTGTAAGCAAGGATTTCCTCTTGTTTTTCGTTTGAATCCATGAGTTTTTAACCGATTCTCTTCATCTACTATTTTTCGAAAACCCTAGCTCGCTACTGTTTGATTCTTCTCAGATCTTTATAGATATGAGGTAATTCGAGTATTATTAAACGTTTTCCTTTAAAAATCCCCTGTTTTAACTAACTATTTCGATTTTAGTCGCTCTTTTCTAAACTAGGGTTTCTGAAAATCCTTTTCTTCAAAACGCTTTCTGGTTTTAAGTGTTTAGTCCCCTGTGTCAATGTGTTTTGATTGATTTTGTTGAGTTCTTCCTTAACCTTAACTAGCCTATGCTAAAACCCCCAATTTTGACACTTTGTTTGGATTCTGCACTTGTCCGTGTTATTTGATACATGCCAATGTTCTATGCTTTGATTTACATGATTACTTCTTCGTTTAATTAGAATATCTTGTGATTTTACCCTAGTATGCCTCTATTAGGGTTTTAGATTCGATTCTTTCCGTTTATACTTGGCTTATTTTGCTTATTCATGGAAAACCTATATCATTTTCCCTAAATTAGTATTATTTTGAATCCTTATTCACTGATTTGCTATGGTAATACCTATATACTAATTTCTGATTATTTTCCTATTTCTACGACCTTTGATTATTTCTTGCCTTATTTACGAATAACTGCGGTGCTTGCTGATTCTTATTGATTTTTCCCTTAATTGAACTTTTGTTCATTTATCCTTAATTACCCACCCCCTACTTAAGTATTTAATTTTCTTTCCTTAATTATATGCCTTGCTCTTTATCATTAACTGGTCACCCCTTTATTAGAAGAAAACCTTGCTGATTTTATGCATGATTGATTATGTAATTTTCCCTAATTACTGAATGATTGATTCTTTACCTTATTTTACTCTGCTCTCAACTACTATATATACTCTCCTCTTATTCTACCTCTGGACACACGAACACATTTCAGAATACACACATACGTTCAAACTCTTTCTTCTTTCTTTGCTACTTGTGCTAACTGTTGGCCTAGCCGGCTAAAAGCCAAGGCTAGATAGTGGAGTTGCACCAGTTTTTACATTCTGCATTTTTCTTCTTTAACTGGTATGTCTCTAGTTTATATTTGAAACTCAACTTTATGTGTTCCATGCCTATACATCCATGCTTGTTACTGTACTAGTCATTCAAGTTGTTTCTAAGTTTGCTGTTATTAAGCATGTCTAAATTCTTCCTTATGTGTAATCATCATATCAGACTTTACTTAGTTCTTTGATACTTGTCCAGCATGTTCACTTAGTTCCCTTACCCCTCCCTTAACTGGTATGACCATATAGTTACTTAGTCTTCTAGTGCATTCTATTGGCCCTAATGGTCTGTCAAATTTTGTTCAATAAAATTCTTGTCTTCAACATGATCCTGCTGCATTCTTCCCTATGTTTTAAATGTCTGTTACCATGACTGATTTATAGACTCATAGTTGTTCTGTATATTTGTTGTGTCAAATGTTTCCCTATTTATGTGGTTTCAAACCTATATGTTCCCAATCCCTTCACCCTATTTGTAAGTCTGCTTGTCAAGTAAATCTGGGTATTCTATGGTTAATTGGGTTGTTTGCTGGGTATGCTTTTCTCAAAGAATGATTTCAAAACTAATAACTCCTAGTATCTTTAAAAACTATTTCTGAACCTTTTCATTTCTAAACTGCTTTACTAAGTCTTTCATCACTATGTCAAGCACTCTCACCTTACTCTTAGACCACTAAGTTCTGCCCCTTTTGTGTAAGCCTTGCTTTGGGACCCTTGAGCTTCCTCTGAACTTGGACACACAAAAGTTGGCCTTTCCACACTGCACTTACTCTGTCTTGGCTATGAAATCTGGGTGTGAGCACTGCCCGGGATCCCTCGAGGTCCTTATGGAACTCTGACACACCCAGATATGAGAAAGGCTATGGAACAAGCTTGGCATTTGAGGTGATTTATTGCATAACTCAGGGAGCAAGTCCTAATCGGGTGCTGACAACCTGGGCCTGTTTTCAGGCTCTCTGTAGTGTAACTTTTATTTCTCTTTTCTACTTATGTAATTCATTTCAGTGTTGGTCTGTAATAATCTGTTGTAAAAAAGATGTAACGACCCAACTGATCGTTTTGAGCAATTGCGTCCAGTTCGGCGGTTTGAGGTNGGACCGATGACTGCCAAAAGGCCTTCGACAAAATCAAGGAGTACCTGTCAACACCACCAGTCTTAGTTCCGCCTGAGCTAGGTAGACCCTTATTACTCTACTTTGTAGTGTTAGATGGAGCTTTCGGCTGCGTTCTGGGGCACCACGATGAAATGGGAAGGAAGGAGCAAGCCATTTATTATCTCAGCAAGAAGTTCACCCCGTATGAGGACCGGTATTCTCTATTGGAACGCACCTGTTGTGCTTTGACATGGGTAGCTCAGAAGCTGAGACATCACTTCTGCGCCTATACTACATATCTCATATCGAGAATGGATCCCTTGAAGTACATCTTTCAGAAGCCCATGACCACTGGCAAGCTAGCCAAGTGGCAAATCCTGTTGAGTGAGTTCGACATTGTTTACGTAACTCAAAAAGCGGTCAAGGGATAGGCATTGGCAGACCACCTTGCTGAAAACCCCGTGGATGGAGGATACAAACCCCTGAAAACATATTTTCCTGATGAAGAGGTATCATTCATAGGAGAAGACATTGCGGAATCCTATGACGGTTGGAGAATGTTCTTCGATGGAGAAGCAAACTTCAAAAGAGCTGGCATAAAAGCAGTCCTAATATCAAAAACCGGTCAGCATTATCTGGTGTCAGCCAAACTCAGGTTCCCCTGCACCAACAATATGGCCGAATATGAAGCCTGCATCTTAGGACTCAAAATGGCCATTGACATGAACGTTCAAGAGCTGCTAGTGATTGGAGATTCAGACTTACTTATACATCAGGTATGAGGAGAATGGGCAACCAAGATTTCCAAGATACTTCCGTATCTGCATCACGTATAGGAATTGAGAAAGAGGTTCATGAAAATGGAATTCCAGCATGTTCCCAGAATCCAGAAGTTCGCCGATACATTGGCTACCCTATCATCTATGATACATCATCCCGACAAGAATTTCATTGATCCCATTCCGGTGAAAATCCATAATCATCCAGCTTACTGTGCCCATGTTGAAGAGGAAGCAGACGGAAAGCCTTGGTTTCATGATATCAAGGAATATTTTGCAAAAGGAGAGTACCCGGAGCTTGCGAATCCTACTCAGAAACGCACACTTTGGAGGTTGTCCAACAACTTCTTTCACAGCAGAGGAATCCTGTATAGGAGGACTCCCGATTTAGGATTATTAAGATATGTCAACGCAAAGGAAGCATCCAGGCTACTAGAGGAAATTCATGTTGGGACCTGCGGTCCACATATGAACGGTTTTGTCTTAGCAAAGAAGATACTCCAGGCTGGTTACTTTTGGATGACTATGGATACGGACTGCATCCAGTATGTCCGGAAATGCCACCGCTGTCAGATATATGCAGACATGATAAAGGTACCTCCAAGCGAGCTTAACCCAACAAGCTCACCGTGGCTGTTCACCGCTTGGGGGATGGATGTTATTGGACCAATCGAGCCTGCTGCTTCCAACGGACACAGGTTTATCCTGGTAGCCATCAACTATTTCACCAAATGGGTCGAAGCAGCATCTTACAAAGAAGTGACTAAGAAAGTCGTGGCAGACTTTGTCCGCGACCGCATTGTTTGTCATTCGGAATTCCAGAGTCAATCATTACTGATAATGGCTCCAACCTCAACAGCGACTTGATGAAAGCTATGTGCGAAACTTTCAAGATCAAACACAAAAATTCCACAGCCTACAGGCCTCAAATGAATGGAGCTGTACAAGCCGCCAACAAGAATATCAAGAAGATATTGAGGAAAATGATAGAGAAGCACAGACAGTGGCACGAGAAGTTATCATTTGCTCTACTGGGGTATCGCACCACAGTCCGCACATCAACTGGGGAAACTCCCTATATGCTAGGTTACGGTACAGAGGCTGTCATTCCACTTGAGGTAGAAATTCCTTCCCTAAGGATCATGCAAGAAGTTGAGCTCGACGACGCAAAGAGGGTAGAAAGTCGTTATGAGCAATTAGCCCTTATAGACGGAAAGAGAATGAATGCTGTCTGCCATGGTCAACTCTACCAGAATAGAATGTCCAGACCCTTTAACAAAAGAGTCAAGCCAAGACAGTTCACACCAGGGCAGCTGGTGTTAAAGAAAGTTTTTCCACATCAAGATGAAGCCAAAGGGAAGTTCTCTCTTAATTGGCAAGGTCCATACATGGTTCACCGGGTTTTGACAGGAGGAGCCCTCATACTTGCAGAAATGGACGGGGAAGTCTGGGTGAAGCCAATCAATTCAGATGCAGTCAAGCGTTACTATGTGTAATCTTTATGCTTTCCTTATATGATGTAATTGAACTACGCCTGACCTGATTCCCATTTAAGAGGGGATATGTAGGCAGCCCTATGGGTTCGGTCACAATTCAATAAAAATTTCATTTCTCCCCGCAATTGGAAATTGGGGCAGAATTTTGAGGAGGACCCTCAAAATTCCATAGAAGGAGAGGTTGCAATGTCCTGACCTACGCCACAGTCGTCAGTCTATCTAAAAGCTATTTTTAACTATACATTTATGTCATACTTTTACAAAATCATGCATGTTTATTATTGAAACTGCTTTGTTTAGCAACGCTACCCCAATGATACAGACGATATCACCAGATCAAAGCCGAACAAGTCAAGCAAGCCAGCGGGGATACAAACTAACCCCGCCCCCCTTACAAAACTCACGATTTTCCTTCGGATGCAGGCACTAGGATTGCGAAATCATTAAAAATACTGTACATTGTTCAAGAATACGATTCTCAGAACCGTTGCACTTGCCAACATTGGCTATCAGCACACACTAGTGATGTTCCGTATGTCACAATGCTCCCAGTAATCACAACGTTGCAATCTGCTATCAGCTAAGAAAACTCCACTGTCATTTGTTATTTTAATTCTTGCATAAGGCTACCATTCTGCCTTCCGAGGTTAAGCTCTAACTCCATCTGCATCTGCATTGCATAAGGCTACTATTCTGCCTTCCAATTTGCATAAGGCTATCATTCCGCCTTCCGAGCTTAAGCTCTACCTCCACCTCCATCTGTATCTCCATTGCATAAGGCTACTATTCTGCCTTCCAATCTGCATAAGGCTACCATTTTTCCTTCCGAGGTTAAGCGCTACCTCCACCTGCATCTGCATTGCATAAGGCTACTATTCTGCCTTCCAATTTGCATAAGGCTACCATTCTACCTTCTGAGGTTAAGCTCTACCTCCATCTGCATCCGCATTGCATAAGGCTACCATTCTGTCTTCCGAGGTTAAGCTCTACCTCCATCTGCATCTACATTGCATAAGACTACTATTCTGCCTTCCAATCTGCATAAGGCTACCATTCTGCCTTTCGAGGTTAAGCTCTACCTCCACCTGCATTCGCATCTTGCATAAGGCTACTCTTCTGCCTTTCGAGGCTAAGCTCTGCCTCCAATTTTCTTCGAAACTAAGCGCTATCCCAAGCACTCTTTATCTCGCTTCTCTTGTGGGCTAAGCTCTGCCCTTCAATTCGCAAGACTGAGCTATGTCTTGTCCACATCATATTACTGCATCCTTCATGGGCTGAAATATCGCCAACTCATTCAAAGGCGTCATGGTTCGGAGGCACCATCCTCATAGCCCAAGAACATCATTTCATGGCCTGCGAATCCCTTATCATACACTTTATGACCCAGGACATCATGGTCTAAGGACATCATCCTCATCGTCCGAAGACAATATTCATGGTCCAACGGGAATTTGCATCATGTTTAATTACGCAATATATGCTTGTATCATTTATTGCAGGTAAGCCGACGAGCAACGGCTATCCCAGCAGGAGCGATCCCGCTCCAGTTCCCTCAGCCATATCAAACCTAACCATTCCCGAAAACCGTTCACTCACCCAGCCCTAGATGTTGCGTCCGTTCATGAAATGACTTCATCGGTATACTCTGCCAATGGATCTGGAACTACATACGACCTGATTCATGCGAAGCCAGGGATATGTAGGCAGCTCAGAAGCCAGGGTGCGGCCTAATTTCTCAAACCGTTTCGCTTGGTCAAAATTGGCCATCATTTCTTTACCCGAAAACTCTTCCATTCTTCCTGGGTAAAGATGGGCAGCTGTTGATACCCAATTTTCCCTATATATTTTAAATATGCATAAATATCTTCAAAATAGCATATATAATCATGCCCGAGGTTTCATTGTTTTTCCCATAATTTTTAAGGGTTTAAATTGATTTATTTTATCCCTTTTTATCCATAAAATCCCCAATAATTATTTCCAAAATTATTATTTTGATAATTAATCTATTGGATTTCTATATTTATGCCAAAATATTGCTAAGGTAATTTTTTATACATTTTTGCAATTACTTTTAGTATTTTTTAAAGCTAAATTGCATATAATTGCTATGTTAGCCCATTTTAAGATATAATTATGTTTTATATGCATAAAATTGGATCCTGTATTTTTAAATTGGTAATTATGTATTCTAAATCATTTTAGCATTTTAAATTATTTTTCCAGAAATTATCTACTATTTTTTATAAATTAAATAGGGAAAAGACTGGCTATTTAAATTATAGCCAAATTGACTTTCAATTCTAGCCAAATCGGACCCCAATTCCCAGCCCAATTTTACAATTAATAAAAAACCGACCCATACCTTATTAACCCATACCCAAACCCGGAACCCACCTACCCTTTTAAATCTCGACCGTTGATCTCCCAGATCAACGGTCCACGTTATTACTTTCCTTTTTTAATCCAACGACCCCCCAAACCCTACCCCATTCTCTCATTTGCACCGCCTCTGAAACCTCTCCCCCTATTTTCTCTCTCAGACACCCTTAAACCCTAATCACCGTCACCAGCGAGAACCTCCTTCCTATGGTGTTTTCGTGCCTTCTCCGACCACCTCTGATCTCCTATACTCCATGGCTCTTCGACTTCATGAGTCCTTGATAAGATCTCAAGAAAAGCCAACCTGTTCCGGTTCGAAACTCGTCTATGTGTTTTGATTGATTTTGTTGAGTTCTTCCTTAACCCTAACTAGCCTACGCTAAAACCCCCAATTTTGACACTTTGTTTGGATTCTGCACTTGTCCGTGTTATTTGATACATGCCAATGTTCTATGCTTTGATTTACATGATTACTTCTTTGTTTAATTAGAATATCTTGTGATTTTACCCTAGTATGCCTCTATTAGGGTTTTAGATTCGATTCTTTCCGTTTACACTTGGCTTATTTTGCTTATTCATGGAAAACCTATATCATTTTCCCTAAATTAGTATTATTTTGAATCCTTATTCACTGATTTGCTATGGTAATACCTTTATACTAATTTCCGGTTATTTTCCTATTTCTACGACCTTTAATTATTTCTTCCCTTATTTACGATTAACTGCGGTGCTTGCTGATTCTTATTGATTTTTCCCTTAATTGAACTTTTGTTCATTTATCCTTAATTACCCACCCCCAACTTAAGTATTTAATTTTCTTTCCTTAATTATATGCCTTGCTCTTTATCATTAATTGGTCACCCCTTTATTAGAAGAAAACCTTGCTGATTTTATGCATGATTAATTATGTAATTTTTCCTAATTACTGAATGATTGATTCTTTACCTTATTTTACTCTGCTCTCAACTACTATATATACTCTCCTCTTATTCTACCTCTGGACACACGAACAAATTTCAGAATACACACATACGTTCAAACTCTTTCTTCTTTATTTGCTACTTGTGCTAACTGTTGGCCTAGCCGACTGAAAGTCAAGGCTAGATAGTGGAGTCGCACCTGTTTTTACATTCTGCATTTTTCTTCTTTAACTGGTATGTCTCTAGTTTATATTTGAAACTCAACTTTATGTGTTCCATGCCTATACATCCATGCTTGTTACTGTACTAGTCATTCAAGTTGTTTCTAAGTTTGCTGTTATTAAGCATGTCTAAATTCTGCCTTATGTATAATTATCATATCAGACTTTACTTAGTTCTTTGATACTTGTCCAGCGTGTTCACTTAGTTCCCTTACCCCTCCCTTAACTAGTATGACCATATAGTTACTTAGTCTTCTAGTGCATTCTATTGGCCCTAATGGTCTGTCAAATTTTGTTCAATAAAATTCTTGTCTTCAACATGATCCTGCTGCATTCTTCCCTATGTTTTAAATGTCTGTTACCACGACTGATTTGTCCAATAGACTCATAGTTGTTCTGTATATTTATTGTGTCAAATGTTTCCCTATTTATGTGATTTCAAACCTATATGTTCCCAATCCCTTCACCCTATTTGTAAGTCTGCTTGTCAAATAAATCTGGGTATTCTATGGTTAATTGGGTTGTTTGCTGAGTATGCTTTTCTCAAAGAATGATTTCAAAACTGATAACTCAGAGTATCTTTAAAAACTATTTCTGAACCTTTTCACTTCTAAACTGGTTTACTAAGTCTTTCATCACCGTGTTAAAGCACGCTCACTCTACTCTTAGACCACTAAGTTCTGCCCCCTTTGTGTGAGCCTTGCCTTGGGACCCTTGAGCTCCCTCTGAACTTGGACACATAAAGTTGGCCTTTCCACACTGCACTTACTCTGTCTTGGCTATGAAATCTGGGTGTGAGCACTGCCCGGGATCCCTTGAGGTCCTTAGGCAACTCTGACGCACCCAGATATGAGAAAGACTATGGAACAATCTTGGCATTTGAGGTGATTTATTACATAACTCAGGGAGGAAGTCCTAATCAGGTGCTGTAGGTCTGGGCCTGTTTTCGGGCTCTCTATAGTGTAATTTTTTTTCTTATCTGCTTATGTAATTCATTTCAGTATTGGTCTGTAATAATCTGTTGTAAACAAGTATTGGGGTTGGCTAGTGAAAAAGGGTGGGGTAAATATGCATGCTATAGTTGTTAAGGGTAGAAAACATGTTATTAGGTTTATATTCCTAATTGCGCAATAGAAACCATGCTTAGGATTCATACATGCATTAGAAATCATGCTCTTATGTCCCATGTTTATTGTTTCAACATGTGCATCCTTATAAAATCATGTGTTAAAATCTGCTAATAACTAGCACTTTACCATTATGTTATTCGCTACCATGTACACTTAGAGATCCTTCCTTAGGATAAAAACAACGCTAATAACAGGTCATTTCCATATCTTATGCATATTCCGAAAGTATGTAACACTTACGCATTTAAAAAAAAAATCATGCTCAGGTCCTGCATGTACATCACTCTGCATTTTTTGTGCATTAGATATCATGCCTTTATAATTGCATTCACATCCGCTTAGGCACCTCTAGTATAACTATTGATAAAAAGATAGATTAACCTAGCTGGTAATAATTCCGGAATTCTGAACATTTATAACAACATGTTTAGTAATACAATTCAGACAGTCTTCTCTAAGTAACCTTGATAACTGGAAACATGCTTCCTTATGTATGCTGCTTAATTATCAACTGGTTTAAAATCAGTAGGCAAAACTTATTAGGACCCCTTTTCTGAATTACAGATCAATTCTGCCTATGTTATGTTTTAAAATCACTTAGATACCATGCTTTAGGATTCTGAGTTCAAATGTGGACCTTATCTGTGTATGAGTCGTGCTATCTATGTGCATTACTTGTGGAGGAATATCTGAGCCTTCTATCTGTTTTCTGTGTTCTCTCCCCTAAATGCAGTCCTATGTGTTCTTATTTGTCGCCTAGTATTTTGCCTTTAAACCTGAAGGTCTGCCTAGAACCTCCCTCATAGGATAGAAATCCTAAACTCCTCCAGGATTATAGGAAAGGACGGGTAACAACATGCAATAGGGGTCGAGACCAACCCTCGCTTTAATTACCTTCACGGGGCGGGAAAGGGTAGATATGGATATGATGACCGGTGCATTAATACCACGTGTAGCCCCTCTTTGAGGAGTGTCATACCGGGTATTGCATTGATGTGATCTATATTCTAAACAAACCTAGGACACCCCCTTTACATTCCCAAATATGCTTAGATTGTAATTCTTTTCAAAATCTTGCTTTCTCATTAATTGCTTTTCAAACACCTGTGTATTTAAACTTAAATCCCCTACTATTTGAGCCATACTTGTTTAATTGCTAATTGTACAAATTCACACAAAACTATTTTGCCGGGAACCACACTAGTGGATCCTGAGGGGTGCCTAACACCTTCCCCTTAGGATAATTTCAAGCCTTTACCCTATTTCTGGTAACCAAACGTAGTTATAAATGAACCCTATAGGTGCCCTAACACACCTTAAATCGTTAGGTGGAGACTCTTCAAAAAATGCAAACCCCCTTTCCAAAAGGCAAGAGTTGTCCCAATCAAAATGTCATAAATTCGATTTCGCGAGAAAAAGGGGGCACGACATGTACACCACTCTAGCTCAGGCAGGGTTGCTTCCCCTTGCTGCAGCCATATCCTAGGCCGGTGGAGGAGCACAGAATCCCGCCGGGCGCACTTCTGAGCAGCAAGTGCATGTGGAGCAGATCCTAGTGATTATACCGGCACAGCCTGTAGCCCTAGTTCAGCCCGAAGAGAGGGCAGTAGCTTTAGAGGAGTAGCAGAAGAGGCTTGAGAGGTTCAAGAAGTATCAACCTCCTACATTCATTAGACTAGCCTCAGAGATGCTCTTGGATTTCTAGAGGAGTGCTATCGTATCCTCCGTACCATAGGTATATCAGGATCGAGCGGGGTTTTCTTCACTACCTTCCAGCTTCGAGGAGCCGCCTATCAGTGATGACGTGCTTATGAGTTAGACAGTCCGAATGAGGCAGCTTCCCTGACTTGGACTCAGTTTTTAGATATGTTCACGAGAGAGTATGTTACCCAGAGCCTCAGGGACGCTTGGCGCACAGAGTTTGAGCATTTGTGCCAGGGTACTATGACTATCTCAGAGTATGCTGTCCACTTCACTGACTTGGCTAGGCATGCACCAGCTTTGGTTTCTACTGTTCGCGAGAAGGTTCACCAGTTTATTGAGAGGCTCATTCCCAGCATCAGGTCTAGTATGGCTCGGGAGTTGGAGATGGATATTTCTTATCAGCAGGTGGTGAGCATTGCTTGGAGAGTAGAGGGTATGCATGCTCAGGACAGAGAGAGGAGGGAGGCCAAGAGGTCTCGAGAGTCGAGCCATTATTCTGGTGCCTATGCCCCAGCTTCAGCTCGTTATGGTAGGGGTTATATGAGTCTCCCCATCCATTCAGTCCTTCCAGCAGCCAGTGGTATTCCAGCTCCTCCTAGACCTCAGGAGCCTTATTATGCACCTCCAGTATCTAGTGCGCCTCCTGCACGGGGTGCTTCCAGTGGTCAGTCCAGCAGACCTGGTCCGAGTTAGTCACAGCTGCCACATTCTCACGCCATATGGTGAGGGATTTCCCTAGACTTGGGAGGGGTGCCCCTTCATAGACTTCTCAGCCACAGCGCGCTCCGCAGAGTTCTCAGGCTATGATCACAGCACCAGTTGCTACCCCACCTGCTCAACCAGCTAGAGGTGGAGGTCGGGGAGGTAGAGGTCGCCCTCGAGGGGGAGGCCAGGCCAGATACTATGCCCTTCCTGCCCGTACTGAGGCTATTGCCTCCGATTCTATCATCACAGGTACTATCCTGGTTTGTCATAGAGATGCATCGGTTTTATTTGATCCAGGCTCCACTTATTCTTATGTGTCCTCTTATTTTTCCCCGTATTTGGGCATATCTAGGGATTTTTTGAGTTCTCCTATTTATGTTTCTACTCCCGTTGGGGATTCTCTTATTGTGGACCGCGTTTATCGGTCGTGTTTGATTGCTCTTAGTGGTTTTGAGACCAGAGCCGATTTGTTATTGCTCAGCATGGTAGACTTTGATGTTATCTTGGGCATGGACTGGTTGTCGCCTCATTATTCTATTCTTGATTGTCACGCGAAAACCGTAATGCTGGCTATGCCAGGTATACCGCGAGTAGAGTGGAGGGGTACCTTAGATCATACTTCCAGTAGAGTTATTTCATTTCTTAAGGCTCAGCGTATGGTTGAGAAGGGGTGTGATGCGTATCTAGCTTATGTGAGAGATGTCAATATTGATACCCCTACAGTTGATTCAGTCCCAGTAGTACGGGATTTCTCTGATGTGTTTCCAGCTAATCTTCTGGGCATGCCGCCCGATAGAGACATTGATTTTGGCATTGATCTATTGTCGGGCACTCAGCCCATTTCTATTCCTCCATACTGTATGGCCCCTCCTGAGTTGAAGGAGCAGTTACAGGAATCGCTTGATAAGGGTTTCATTCGGCCCAGTGAATCACCTTGGGGTGCTCATGTCTTATTTGTGAAGAAAAAGGATGGTTCTATGCGTATGTGTATTGATTATCGCTACTTGAACAAGGTTACAGTGAAGAACCGTTACCCTTTGCCTCGTATTGATGACCTGTTTGATCAGTTATAGGGTGCTTGTGTGTTTTCTAAGATCGACTTGCATTCAGGCTATCATCAGTTGAAGATTCGGGAGCCAGATATCCCGAAGACTGCCTTCAGGACTCGGTATGGTCATTACGAGTTCCTTGTTATGTCATTTGGGCTAACTAATGCCCCAACAGCTTTCATGCATCTGATGCACAGTGTTTTCCAGCCATATCTTGACTCATTCGTGATTGTTTTTATTGATGACATTCTGGTATATTCTCGAAGTTGGGAAGATCATGAGCAGCACCTGAGGACAGTGCTCCAGACCTTGAGAGAAAAGAAGTTATATGCTAAGTTTTCGAAATGTGAGTTTTGGTTGGATTCCGTGGCGTTCTTGGGTAACATGGTCTCGAGAGAGGGTATTCAGGTGGATCCGAAGAAAGTGGAGGCCGTGCAGAGTTGGCCCAGACCATCCTCAGCTATAGAGATCCGTACTTTTCTTGGCTTGGCGGGTTATTTACCGTTGATTTGTTCAGGGGTTTTCATCTATTGCAGCACCTATGACCAGACTTACCCAAAAGGGTGCTCCGTTCAAGTGGACGGAAGAGTGCGAGGAGAGCTTTCAGAAGCTCAAGACAGCTTTGACTACAACCCTAGTTTTGATATTGCCTACCGGTTCGGGGTCTTATACTGTCTATTGTGATGCCTCGAGAGTTGGCCTTGGAGTGGTATTGATGTAGGACGGTAGGGTGATTGCCTACGTGTCCAGACAGTTGAAGGTACATGAGAAGAATTATCCAGTCCATGATCTTGAGTTAGCTGCCATTGTTCACGCCTTAAAGTTCTGGCGTCACTATTTATACGGAGTGCCTTGTGAGATATATACTGATCACCGGAGTTTGCAGCATCTGTTCAAGCAGAAGGACCTTAATTTGCGTCAGAGGAGATGGCTAGAGCTGCTGAAGGATTATGACATCACTATCTTGTATCACCCGGGCAAGGCCAATGTGGTGGCCGATGCTTTGAGTCGTCGGGCAGAGAGTTTAGGGAGTTTGGCTTATTTACCAGCAGCAGAGAGGCCTCTGGCGATGGATGTTCAGGCCTTAGCCAGCCAGTTTGTGAAATTGGATCTTTCGGAGCCCAGTCGGGTTCTAGCTTGTGTGGTCTCTCGGCCTTCCTTACTTGATCTTTCGGAGCCTAATCGGGTCTTTTCTGTGAGGTGATTCCAGAGATGTGACCGTTGGTGATGATGGGGTATTGAGGATGTAGGGTCAGGTTTGTGTACCCAATGTCGATGGGCTTCGGGACTTGATTCTAGAGGAGGCCCATAGTTCGCAGTACTCCATCCATTCGGGTGCCACGAAGATGTATCAGGATTTGAGGTAGCACTATTGGCGGAGGCGAATGAAGAAGGATATAGTTGGGTTTGTAGCTCGGTGCCTCAATTGTCAGCCAGTAAAGTATGAGCACCAGAGACTGGGTGGATTGCTTCAGCAAATAGAGATTCCGTAGTGGAAGTGGGAGCGGATCACCATGGACTTCGTAGTTGGGCTCCCACGGACTTCGAGGAAGTTCAATGCCATTTGGGTGATTGTGGATCGGCTGACCAAGTCCGCGCATTTCATTCCTGTGTGTACCACCTATTCTTCGGAGGGGTTGGCAGAGATTTTCTGCATGGTATTCCAGTTTCTATTATTTCATATAGAGGTACTCAGTTCACATCACAGTTCTGGAGGGCCGTGCAGCATGAGTTGGGCAGTCGGGTGGAGTTGAGACGGACGGACAGTCCGAGTGCACTATTCAGATTCTTGAGGATATGCTCCGTGCGTGTGTGATGGAGTTTGGAGGTTCTTCGGATTAGTTCTTCCCACTGGCGAAGTTTGCTTACAACAACAGCTATCAGTCCACCATTCAGATTGTTACACCCCATAAGTTTAACAACCTTGATATCGTTATATATATATTTGATATGGTATTTTGAGTGGAACTTTTTAAAAACAAAAAGAAAAAATATGGTTTGAAAAATATGATTTTATATTAATATTACTACTTTCGAAAATGCATTAAATTATACATATAATATAAGAAAGTTTATGAGATTTTCTTTATTGTAGAGATAGAAATTATTTTCTCACAAGAAAAGAAGGTTATCTTTTTACCATTTTTAAGAATTAAGGTACGAAAATTTGTACTCTTTATATGAGATTAAGAAAATTATAAGTTAAGAAAATATATGTATTTTTATATGGATATTTTAATAAAATAATAGTGTATGAATTTATTTTACATGGTACCACATGACTGTAATAGTACTGTGTATATAGTGTATTAAAAATAAGTAGAATTTTAAATATGTTGAGATAATTCTTAATTATGCGAATAATTCGTTAATTACCGGGTAGCGGAATATTACCTAATTGATTATTGGATAAAGTTTAAAATTCACCAACAAGGGAATTACATGGCAGCCCCGTGCCTTTCAAATAATAACTCTTAGAGTCATGTATTAAGGTGGCGCAATTCAAGAGAATTGTGGCCAAGTCATCACCCTATTAAATGATATGTATAAGCTGCCAAGGCTATCATTTTGATAGCATACGAATTGTTTCCATTTTCATTCACCACGTACTGATTCAATTAATGAAAAGGTTCAGCAAGGTCTCCTCCAAGATGGTACTTTATAGTAACGTAAGTTACTTAAGTTCATATGAAACTTCTTAGGAAAATTAGCAACAGAATTTTGCGATTCTAAAGGAGTACGGTGCAATCTTTCTCAAGAACATCATACGGATTTTTCCTACTCCGATCTTACCGTCATGAGTTTTTTCGCAATTGTCCTGTATTAGAGGGATTATCAAGAGAATCATCTCAGGTATGTTAAGGCTAATCCTTCTTTCCTTTTTGGCATGATCCAAGTAACGATACATAAACGTAATGCTATTTCATAAGTGTTTCTACTCTTAGCAGTTAAAGATGTCTACGTTATTTATTTCTATAAAATGATAAACAAGGAATTTTAATGTTGATGTAACTAACGGCTTTATAAGCAAATCCTTAAGAATGTAGAATTACTATAGAATGAGAGTGAATAGATCATCTACATCAATGTGAGAGATTCTATAATTTGAGGCCGAGTATAGTCATATTGATTAATTTTGGAGTGATTAGGCTAGTTCATGCCTTTTAATCACTAAGAGCAAAGTAATGGTTAATATGGGAATCGAGATGATATTATCATGGTAGCCTTTGGAGAAGTAACACAAATTTGTTTTGCAATAGGTCCCAGCCTTAGTGCAAGTTGGCTGTTTCATTTGCTTTGCTCTGGTTATGACTAACTAGCTCATTTTAGCTCTACAATGACTCTAAATTTTGTACAGGTAGTCTACCTTCATCTGTTCTTCCGACTATGACAAAAGTAACAGTTTCATTTAGTCTTGGGGTATAGTTCGTTTATCCTTACAATAGGTCCTTCTTTTTGTGCAAATTGATTAGATTCATGTATTTTACTGACTTATGGCATATGTGAATGGCTAAATGAAAGGTGCTTCGGGCATTCATACATTTACCACCGGGCTACGGCCGGTTGGGCAGTGACATATTTACCACCGAGCTACGGCCGGTCGGGCAGTTACCACCGGTTGGGCAGTTATGTATCATTATTTACCACCGGTTGGGCAGTCATGCATATTCATTTACCACCGAGCTATGGCCGGTTGGGCAGTTACATATTTACCACCGAGCTACGACCGGTCGGGCAGTCATGCATTTACCACCGCGCAACGGCCGGTCGGGCAGTTACCACTGATCAGTTGGGCAGTCATACATCATACGATATGGATAATAGAAATAGTCTCAAAGAGAAGCATTATATATGTATGTATGATAAGTATGCAGATAAGGTGGCACTTCAAAGATTCAGGTTGATTCTTATATGTCTTTAATTAATGTTGACTTATTGTTATATTTCAGTTCTGCCTTACATACTCAGTACATTATTCTTACTAACGTCCTTTGTTGGGGAAATTGCATTCATGCCTGCAGGTATAGATAATCAGATTGACGAGCCCTCACAATAGACGAGGTCTGCATTCAGCGAAGGATCGGTAAGACTCCACCTCATTCAGAGTGCAGCCGAGTCTATGAGTCATCGTGTCAGAGTTTTTCTACAGACTTATGGGTAGGCCGGTACCCTATCCCATTTGATGTTGAATAATCTTAGAGGCATTGTAGACAAATGTTCATTTTGTACAGTATGTGAGAGGCCTTGCCGGCCCATATGTATTCGTGTTTTAAGAAAAATGGTTAAGTGAAACAGTGTTTTTCACTTACAGTTGTACATTCCGAGTTGTGGCCATATTGGCCCATGATAGTTACAAAAGGAATGAATGAGTTACAGAGTGGTTCGCTCGGGCCACTACGGTGCCGGGTGCCAGCCACGCCTCCCCAGGTTCGGGGCGTGACAAAGTGGTATCAGAGCGGGTCGTGTCCTAGGGAGTCTACAAAGCCGTGCCTAGTAGAGTCTCACTTATGGGTGTGTTGCACGCCACATTTTATAATTGAGAGGCTATATGGAATTTAGGAAATGTTACCCTTCTTTCGGTTCAAAATCGTGCCATAGAGCTTAGTCGTAAGAAGTCAGTATGAAGCTTTCGCTAGATTTTGTATGCACCAGAGGTGCAGGTATCACAGTAGAGCTTTAACGTGTAATGTGGAAGGGAGGTTATGAAAGAAACAGCAGATACGATGCAAGATTGAACGGTAAGTAAGGTAAGGTGAAAAAGATACGACATACTTGAGTGCAAAAGGTTTTGAATAGTCAAGACTTAAGATATAGTTTGCGTTTTAAGTTTAAGTTACAGAGGAGACCTTAGTGAAAATTTTGCAAATCTCTAAGAGTTAACATTCGAGGAAGAATGTTCTAAAGGGGGGAAGGATGTTACACCCCGTAAGTTTAACAACCTTTATTATATATATATATATATATATTGAGTGGAACTTTTTTTAAAAAAAGAAAAAAATGGTTTGAAAAATATGATTTTATATTAATATTACTACTTTCGAAAATGCATTAAATTATACACATAATATAAGAAAGTTTATGAGATTTTTTTGAGCAAACAGGAAATATATATATATATATATATATATATATATATATATATATATATATATATATATATATATATATGTATATATATATATANNNTATATAAGGAGGGTCCAGTACAGGTTTATCATAAGATGTTTCACGAAGGACACACTGGTTACCTAAGCTTGCTAACAATTTGCAAGCATCAAAAGAAAATATTTTTTCATGAGTAGTAGTACCAAGTCTTTCACTATCCACAAGAGCTATTACATCATTCGGAGGACTAACAAAAACTTTTTTACTGATCTTTTGGGCATTACTTCTTCCAGCTACTCCAAAAACTTGACTATCCTTATCCAGGACTTTCCTTGCTAGTTGACGAGCAGTCCTATTCCTTTGCCGGAAGGTGTGCTGGATGATAACCTTCTGTTGGTGCATTAACCACCTGCAGTCATTAACAATCTTATTAAAATAAATTGTTACCTTCATGTATTGCCTGGATTACCTCTGAGCAGTCTGTCTCTATTTCAAGTGGTAAAAGTTTCAATTCCTTTGCTGTTCTGAGGCCCTCTCTTAGGGCTTTCAATTCCGCTGCTAGTGAGCCATTTGCATGAGTTGATTTTGCAAAACCAACGACCCAATTACCATTGGAATTTCTGAAAACACCACCTAATCCACAATGTTGGTTGTAGTTATTGAAACTAGCATCAACGTTTAGTTTAAACCAACCCTTAGGAGGTTTATGCCAATTGATTTTAATGAGTAATTTGGGAGGGTGTATAGAAATTTTTTCTGTGACTAATTTGAATTCCACAGCCCTCTGCATGATAAGAGAACCATTAATCGGGTTGGTAGTGTTGTTATGGTTATTGTTGTTTCTATTAATCCAAATGTGCCAAATAACAAATGGAAAATAAGAGTTCCAGTTTAAAAAAGCATTATTGAGAGGATAGTTAAGGTCTCTTATTTGTATAAGCCAGTGTTTGCCATTTTGGCTGTTGTAATGTTGCCAATGAGGCAAGCCTAAAACTGGTTGACGGATTTACATTCTAGGAAAATATGCTCTATGGATTCTTCTTTAGGATTTTTATAGATGGGACAAAAGGGTCAATGTTTAGTCCAATTTGTGAAAGGTATTTTCTGCAAGGAATTCAATCATGTAAGCATTGCCATAGAAATTTTTTTATTTTACTGGGGCAGTCTAGTTTCAAAATCCAGTCAAATTCTAAGGCAATGTTTTAGGAGTTTCTAGAAGCGTATAGCATGATTTAGTAGTGAACACCCCCTTATTGGTGAGGGACCAAATAGGTAGATCATTTGAGGGCCCTTTGAGACGAACTTTTATTTTAGAGATATTTGCTAGTAGATTGAGAGGAAGAGGAAAAGATAGGCAGTCCAAATTCCAATTGCAACCATGAAAGATATCTCTAATTTTTATTGATGTATCCCTATTTGAGGGTGGGCCTATCACATTTTTTCTTAGGTTACCAATTTCGGGGATCCAATTAGTTTTCCAGATATTAAGATTTGAGTGAAGGTGGGGGGGGGGGGGGGACCAAATGATACCTTTTGAGCAAACCATCCTTTGCAAATGCTTTTCCAAACGAAGGAAGACCTATTCATTCTGGAACTATTACAATTGTAAGATGATAAGCTTGGCCCAAGGGATTGTGGCATTTGTAAGAAGTCTCCAACTTAGGCTAGCTAGAGTACATAGGTTTTTATTTAGAGCATTGTGGATACCCAAGCCCCCATTGGATTTAGGTTGGCAAAGGGTAGACCAGTTGACTAGGTGAATTTTCCTTTTTTCTATTTAGCTACCCCATATAAAGTCTCTTTGGACATTGTCAATCTCCTTTAGGGTTTGTTTGAGAAGAAGGGTGTATTGCATGTAGTGGTTGGGAATGGCATTAAGGCAAGAAGTTGCCAGAGTTGTTCTTCCTGCTAGGTTAAAGAATTTCATTTTTCATGAGCCAAGTTTGGTTCTCATCTTATCGATTAGGAATTGATAGTCCCTAGGTTTTGGGCTATGATTTAAGATAGGAAACCCTAGGTAGGTACCAAAAATTTTACCCTTTTTAATTCCTAACATAGTGGTAATATCCCTAGTAATAATGTGGTTACAATTTTGGGAGAAGAGAATTTTTGATTTTGTATTATTGATACATTGGCCTGAAAGGGAACAAAATTGGTCAATGCCATGTTTAATGGCTTGACATGATTTATCATTTGCTCTAGCCATTAGGGTTAGATCGTCGGCAAATAATAAATGAGAGATTTTTGGACATCTATTTCCTATGGATATGGGATCCCAATTTTTGGTATCCACTTGGTGCTCTATGTATCCAGTGAGCATTTCGAGGCAGAGAATAGAGATATAGGGGGAACTAGGGTCTCCTTGTCTTATTCTCCTACTTGGTTCAAGATAGTTGGTGACGGAGCCGTTTACTAAAATTTCTATATTACTAGTGGAGATGCACCTCAGTACCAATTTAGAAAATTTGGGTGGGAATTTAAAGTAGTCAAGAGTGTGGCAGACAAAAGACCATTCTAAACGATCAAAGGCCTTTTCTAGATCAATTTTTAGCATCATGTGACCCTGCTTTCCTTTTAATTTATTAAATTTGGAGACCAGCTCCTGAATGATGATGGCATTATCAGAGGCTCTTCTATTTTTCATGAAACTAGCCTGATATGGACTTATCAATTGATCAAGGAATGGTTTAAGACGGTTTGCAAGAATCTTACTGCTTAGTTTGTAGATTGTATTGCATAAACCAATAGGCCTGGAATTTTTAATGTTGTTTGCATTGTGGATTTTGGGAATGAGGCAGAGAACAGTTTTATTATTCTCAGGAGGGATTTCCTGGTTCTTGAAAATATCATGACAAAGGTTACAAACTGATTGACCTATGTGATGCCAATATTCCTGGAAAAAAAAGGATGCAAACCATCCGGACCAGAAGATTTAAAGGGTTTGAACGAGAAAATAGCTCTTTTAATATCAGAGTCTAGTAGAGGGGTATCTAGATTATCTGGATTTAAATAATTACAACTAAAATGGGGATTTAGGGGGTTAGCCCAACTATATTGTGAGTGGGAAGAAGTGAAGGTTGAGATAAAGTACTGTTGAACATGCGACATAATCTGGCTATGATCATTGATCCAATTACCAGCATCATCTTTAATGTAATTTATTTTGTTTCTTCTTTTCCCATTAGTGGCTGTGACATGGAAGAATTTTGTATTTGTGTCTCCATCATTAAGCCACAAGACTCTGGACCTAAGTTTCCAATAATCTTCCTCAATTTTTAGAATATCATTGAATTCATTTTTAAGGTTTAATTCTAGCTTACAAAGGAAGTTGCTGGTAGCATAGCTATTAGAAGTTAGGATACCCTGAAGTCTAGCTAGCAATTTCCTCTTCCTACCCATAATATTACCAAAGGTCTTGTCTTTCCAGGCTTTTAGTATATCCACAAAGTCAAGGCTGGCTTTGAAGTAGTCACTATCATTCCAGATATTTCTTACTATAATCAGGAAATCAGGATGTTTGCACCAAAAGGTTTCTAGTCTAAATGGAATTTTATGAAGAGATCTATTTTTTAGGATTAACTCTATAAGAATAGGGTTATGGTCAGAGTGGGTTCTACGCAGGTGGATTATTGAGCTTTTAGGAAAGAGCTCAATCCATTCTTCATTTCTAAAAACTTTATCAAGTCTTTCTAATATAAGGCCTTTTTTATTATGCCTGTTGGTTGTCCAAGTATATTTACTACCTTTAAAGCCTAGATCGAGCAAATTACGATTATATAATTTTGACCAAATGAACCTAGCTCTAGTATCTTTAATAGGTCTTCCACCAAATTTATCACTAGTAGCTATAATATCATTGAAATTACCGCCTACTAGCCAAGGCCCTTTGTAAGAGTTGCTAATATTTTCTAGATGCTCCCACATGATATTTCTGTTATATACGCAAGTACTAGCATAAATAGAAGTAAAAACCCAAGGTTTACGTATGGGAAGTACCTCTATGGTTGCATGAATCTCTTGATTTCTACGTACTGCATTCTGAACGTTGATTATATCATCCTTCAACATCATAACCATGCCTCCTGATTGAACCTCCGAAAGGACCTCAATCATCTCAGTAAACCCAAAGTCATTAAGCATGGTTGCATGGTTAGCCATTCTTGTTTCCAATAGTGTCACCATGCAGGGCCTATGAGTATCAATCATTTCCCTAAAGTTTCTCCTAAAATTTTCATTGTTCCCTCCCCTTATATTCCAGATTATAAAGTTAGTAGGCTGATTCATTGTTAGATTAGCTGCATGATTGAACATCCCTCCATTCTCCCTTACCCCCCACTAGGATAGGGTTTGATCTCATCGATGGCATGAGTATCATCGCCTTGTTGCCCACTGTTGGATCGTGTGGTGGACGGATGTCCATTGAGCAATTGTAAAGGGCTAATGGGCAGCTGAGCACATGCCTCTTCTCGTGCCTCTCCGTGAAGAGATTTTTTTTTATTCCGTCTAGGTTTGAGAGTTCTAGGACTGGCCATAAGTTTAGGTTTAGGGGGACATCATCCTCCTCCATTTCTGCTTCCACTGGACCAGGTATTGGGTCTGCCTGATGTTGATGTGGAGGTACTGGAGGGGATGGTGGTGGGTTTGGGTTATTGTGGATTGGCTGACACTCTCCAAAACATCCTGAACCAAGTCTGTGCCCAATAATCTAGCCTCACCGGGCTCGAACCAACCTACCAGAGATCTACACCGCCTACCATATAAAGCCTCGTACGGTTCCATCTGAATGCTGGACTGATAGCTGTTGTTGTAGGAAAACTCCGCCAATGGCAGGAACTGATCCCAACAACCTCCAAACTCAATCACACATGCACGGAGCATATCCTCAAGAATCTGAATAGTGCGCTCGGACTGTCCATCCGTCTGACGGTGAAAGGCCGTGCTAACTCCACCCGAGTACCCAACTCCTGCTGTACAACTCCCCAAAATCGCAATGTGAACTGAGTACCTCCGTCTGAAATGATGGAAACTGGAATACCATGCAGACAGAAAATCTCCCAGATATAAATCTCCGCCAATCGCTCCGAAGAATAGGTAGTACACATAGGGATGAAATGCGCGGACTTGGTCAGCCAATCCACAATAACCCAAATGGCATCGAACTTCCTCAAAGTCTGTGGGAGCCCAGATACGAAGTCCATGGTGATCCGCTCCCACTTCCACTCCGGAATCTCTATCTGTTGAAGCAATCCACCCGGTCTTTGGTGCTCATACTTCACTTGCTGACAATTAAGGCACCGAGCTACAAACCCAACTATATCTTTCTTCATCTGCCTCCACTAGTAGTGCTGCCTCAAATCTTGATACATCTTCGCGACACCCGGATGAATGGAATACCGCGAACTATGGGCCTCCTCTAGAATCAACTCCCGAACCCATCAACATTGGGTACACAAACTCGGCCCTACATCCTCAATACTCCATCATCACCAATAGTCACATGTCGACCATCGCCATGCAACACTTTGTCCTTGAGGATAAGCAAATGAGGGTCATCAAACTGACGCTCCCGGATACGATCAAACAAGGAAGGCCGAGAGACCACAAAAGCTAGAACCTGACTGGGCTCCGAAAGATCCAATTTCACAAACTGGCTGGCTAAGGCCTGAACATCCATCGCCAGAGGTCTCTCTACTGCTGGTAAATAAGCCAAACTCCCTAAAATCTCCGCCCGACGACTCAAAGCATCGGCCACCACATTGGCCTTTCCCGGGTGATACAAGATAGTGATGTCATAATCCTTCAGCAGCTCTAGCCATCTCCTCTGATGCAAATTAAGGTCCTTCTGCTTGAACAGATGCTGCAAACTCCGGTGATCAATATATATCTCACAAGGCACTCCGTATAAATAGTGACGCCAGAACTTTAAGGCGTGAACAATGGCAGCTAACTCAAGATCATGGACTGGATAATTCTTCTCATGTACCTTCAACTGTCTGAACGCGTAGGCAATCACCCTACCGTCCTGCATCAATACCGCTCCAAGGCCAACTCTCAAGGCATCACAATAGACAGTATAAGACCCCGAACTGGTAGGCAATATCAAAACTAGGGCTGTAGTCAAAGCTGTCTTGAGCTTCTGAAAGCTCTCCTCGCACTCTTCCATCCACTTGAACGGAGCACCCTTTTGGGTCAGTCTGGTCATAGGTGCTGCAATAGATGAAAACCCCTAACAAATCGACGGTAATAACCCGCCAAGCCAAGAAAAGTACGGATCTCTATTGCTGAGGATGGTCTGGGCCAACTCTGCACGGCCTCCACTTTCTTCGGATCCACCTGAATACCCTCTCTCGAGACCATGTTACCCAAGAACGCCACGGAATCCAACCAAAACTCACATTTCGAAAACTTAGCATATAACTTCTTTTCTCTCAAGGTCTGGAGCACTGTCCCTAAGTGCTGCTCATGATCTTCCCAACTTCGGGAATATACCAGAATGTCATCAATAAAAACAATCACGAATGAGTCAAGATATGGCTGGAAAACATTGTGCATCAGATGCATGAAAGCTGCTGGGGCATTAGTTAGCCCAAATGACATAACAAGGAACTAGAATGACCATACTGAGTCTTGAAGGCAGTCTTCGGGATATCTGGCTCCCGAATCTTCAACTGATGATAGCCTGAACGCAAGTCAATCTTAGAAAACACACAAGCACCCTGTAACTGATCAAACAGGTCATCAATATGAGGCAAAGGATAACGGTTCTTCACTGTCACCTTTTTCAACTGGCGATAATCAATACACATACGCATAGAACCATCCTTCTCCTTCACAAATAAGACAGGAGCACCCCAAGGTGATACACTTGGCCGAATGAAACCCTTATCAAGTAATTCCTGCAACTGCTCCTTAAACTCCTTCAACTCAGGAGGAGCCATACGGTACGGAGGGATAGAAATGGGCTGAGTTCCCGGCAATAGATCAATGCCAAAATCAATGTCTCTATAGGGCGGCATGCACGGAAGATCAGATGGAAACACATCAGGGAAATCCCGTACTACTGGGACTGAATCTACAGAAGGAGTATCCACACTGACATCTCTCACATAAGCTAGATACGCATCACAACCTTTCTCAACCATACGCTGAGCCATAAGGAAAGAAATAACTCTACTGGGAGTGTGACCTAAAGCACCCCTCCACTCAACACGCGGTACACCTGGCATGGCTACTGTCACGGTTTTGGCGTGAGAATCAAGAATAGCATAATGGTGCGAAAACCAGTCCATGCCCAAGATAATATCAAAATCAACCATGCTG
The DNA here is from genome assembly GCF_001879085.1 of Nicotiana attenuata. Lineage (NCBI taxonomy): Eukaryota > Viridiplantae > Streptophyta > Magnoliopsida > Solanales > Solanaceae > Nicotiana > Nicotiana attenuata. The sequence goes on along the minus strand of NW_017671211.1, from coordinate 43,391 downwards.
AGCAATAATAAATCGATTGTAGTCTCAAAACCACTAAGAACAACCAAACATGACTGATAAACGCGGTCCACAACAAGAGAATCTCCCACAGGAGTAGAAACATAAACTGGGGAACTCAAAGAATCCGGAGATACAGCCAAATGCGGAGCAAAATAAGAAGACACATAAGAATAAGTGGAGCCTTGATCGAATAGAACCGATGCATCTCTGTGACAGACCAAGATAGTACCTGTGATGACAGAATCGAAGGCGACAGCCTTAGTATGGGTAGGAAGATCATAATATCTGGCCTGGCCTCCCCCTCGAGGGCGACCTCTACCTCCCCGACCTCCACCTCTAGCTGGCTGGGCCGGTGGGGTAGCAACTGGGACTGGGACCATAGCCTGAGAACTCTGCAGGGCGCGCTGCGGCTGAGGAGTCTGGGAAGGTGCAACCCTCCCAAGTCTGGGGAAATCCCTCACCATATGGCGTGTGTCACCACACTCAAAACAAGCTCTGGGAGGACGTGGCGGCTGTGACTGGCTCGGGCCAGGTCTGCTAGACTGACCACTGTAAGTACCCCGCGCAGGAGGCGCACTAGACATTGGAGGTGCATAATAAGTCTCCTAAGGCCTAGGTGGGGCTGGAATACCATTGGCTGCTGGAAGAGCTGAATGAACGGGGTGACTCATATGACCCCTACCATGACGACCTGCAGCTGGGGCACGGGCACCAGAATAATGGCCCGACTCTCGAGACCTCTTGGCCTCCCTCTCCTCTCTGTCCCTAGCATGCATACCCTCAATCCTCCTAGCAATGCTCACCACCTGCTGATAAGATATATCCATCTCTAACTCACAAGCCATGCTAGACCTGATGCTGGGAATAAGCCCCTCAATAAACCGGCGAACCTTCTCGCGAACCGTAGAAACCAAAGCTGGTGCATGTCTAGCCAAGTCGATGTAACGGACAGCATACTCCGAGACAGTCATAGTACCCTGGCGCAAATGCTCAAACTCCGCGCGCCAGGCGTCCCTAAGACTCTGGGGGACATACTCCCTCGTGAACATATCTGAAAACTGAGCCCAAGTCAGGGAAGCTGCCTCATCTGGACTGTCTAACTCATAAGCACGCCGCCACTGATAGGCGGCTCCTCGAAGCTGGAAGGTAGTGAAGGAAACCCGCTCGATCCTGATATGCCCATAGTACGGAGAATGCGGTAGCACTCCTCCAAAAATCCCAAGGCATCCTCCGATGCTAACCCACTGAATACAGGAGGATCATATTTCTTGAACCTCTCAAGTCTCCGCTGCTCATCCTCTGAAGCCGCTGCCCTGTCCTCGGGCTGGACTGGCACTGCAGGCGGCGCAGGAATAACCTCTAGGACCTGATCAACATGCACTCGCTGCTCAGGAGTGCGGGCGGCGGGAGTCGGTGCTCCTCCCCCGGCCTGGGATGTGGCTGCAGCAAGGGGAAGCAACCCTGCCTGAGCCAAAGTGGTGTACATGCTCATAAACTGTGCCAAAGTCTCCTGGAGTGCTGGAGNATACCTTCTCTAACTGGACTGAATTGAAATCCAACACGGGCGATGGATCACCGTGATACCTCTGGAGCATCGAAACATGAAATAGCGGATGAACTCCTGCCAAGCTGGGAGGTAAGGCAAGCTCGTAAGCAACCTCCCCAACACGCCTCAATATCTCAAAAGGGCCAATAAACCTCGGACTCAACTTCCCCTCGTCCCAAATCTCATAACGCCCTTCATAGGCGAAACCCGAAGCAGAACCCGCTCTCCAACCATGTAGGAAACATCACGAACCTTCCGGTCCGCGTAACTCTTCTATCTGGACTGGGCTGTACGGAGTCTATCCTGAATCACCTTGACTCTCTCCAAAGCATCCTGAACCAAGTTTGTGCCCAATAATCTAGCCTCACGTGGCTCGAACCAACCCACCGGAGATCTATATCGCCTACCATATAAGCCCTCGTACGGTGCCATCTGAATGCTGGACTGATAGCTGTTGTTCTAGGCAAACTCCGCCAATGGCAAGAACTAATCCCAAGAACCTCCAAACTCAATCACACACGCACGGAGCATATCCTCAAGAATTTGAATAGTGCGCTCGGATTGTCCGTCCGTCTGAGGGTGAAATGCCGTGCTCAACTCCACCCGAGTACCCAACTCCTGCTGTACGGCTCTCCAGAATCGCGATGTGAATTGAGTACCTCTGTCTGAGATGATGGAAATTGGAATTCCATGCAGACGGACAATCTCCCGGATATAAATCTCCGCCAACCGCTCCGAAGAATAGGTAGTACACACAGGGATGAAATGCGCGGACTTGGTCAGCTGATCCACAATAACCCAAATGGCATCAAACTTCCTCAAAGTCCGTGGGAGCCCAGATACGAAGTCCATGGTGATCCGCTCCCACTTCCACTCCGGAATCTCTATCTGCTGAAGCAATCCACCCGGTCTCTGGTGCTCATTCTTCACCTGCTGACAATTAAGGCACCAAGCTACAAACCCAACTATATCTCTCTTCATCCGCCTCCACCAGTAGTGCTGCCTCAAATCCTGATACATCTTCGCGGCACCCGGATGAAGGAATACCGCAAACTATGGGCCTCCTCTAGAATCAACTCCCGAAGCCCATCAACATTGGGTACACAAACTCGACCCTGCATCCTCAATACCCCGTCATCACCTAAAGTCACATCTCGAGCATCGCCATGCAACACTTTGTCCTTGAGGACAAGTAAATGAGGGTCATAAAACTGACGCTCCCGGAAACGATCAAACAAGGAAGACCGAGAGACCACGCAAGCTAGAACCCGACTGAGCTCTGAAAGATCCAATCTCACAAACTGGCTGGCTAAGGCCTGAACATCCATCGCCATAGGCCTCTCTACTGCTGGTAAATAAGCCAAACTCCCCAAACTCTCTGCCCGGCGGCTCAAAGCATCGGCCACCACATTGGCCTTGCCCGGGTGATACAAGATAGTGATGTCATAATCCTTCAGCAGCTCTACCCATCTCCTCTGACGCAAATTAAGGTCCTTCTACTTGAACAGATGCTGCAAACTCCGATGATCAGTATATATCTCACAAGGCACGCCGTACAAATAATGGCGCCAGATCTTCAACGCGTGAACAATGGCATCTAACTCAAGATCATGGACAGGATAATTCTTCTCATGTATCTTCAACTGTTTGGACGCGTAGGCAATCACCCTACCGTCCTGCATCAATACCGCTCCAAGGCCAACTCTCGAGGCATCACAATAGACAGTATAAGACCCCGAACCGGTAGACAATATCAAAACTGGGGCTGTAGTCAAAGCTGTCTTGAGCTTCTGAAAGCTCTCCTCGTACTCTTCCGTCCACTGGAACGGAGCACCCTTCTGGGTCAGTCTGGTCATATGTGCTGCAATAGATGAAAACCCCTGAACAAATCGATTGTAATACCCGCAGCCAAGAAAACTGTGGATCTCTATAGCTGAGGATGGTCTGGGCCAACTCTGCACGACCTCTACTTTCTTCGGATCCACCTAAATACCCTCTCTCAGACCACGTGACCCAAGAACGCCACGGAATCCAACCAAAACTCACATTTCGAGAACTTAGCATACAACTTCTTTTCTCTCAAGGTCTGGAGCATTGTCCTCAGGTGCTGCTCATGATCCTCCCGACTTCGGGAGTATACCAGGATGTCATCAATAAAAATAATCGCGAATGAGTCAAGATATGGCCGAAAAACACTGTGCATCAGATGCATGAAGGCTGCTGGGGCATTAGTCAGCCCAAATGACATAACAAGGAACTCGTGATGACCATACTGAGTCCTGAAGGCAGTCTTCGGGATATATGGCTCCCGAATCTTCAACTGATGATAGCCTGAACGCAAGTCAATCTTAGAAAACACACAAGCACCCTGTAACTGATCAAACAGGTCATCAATACGAGGCAAAGGATAACGGTTCTTCACTGTCACCTTGTTCAACTGGCGATAATCAATACACATACGCATAGAACCATCCTTCTCCTTCACAAATAAGACAGGAGCACCCCAAGGTGATACACTTGGCCGAATGAAACCCTTATCAAGTAATTCCTGCAACTGCTCCTTAAACTCCTTCAACTCAGGAGGAGCCATACGGTACGGAGGGATAGAAATGGGCTGAGTTCCCGGCAATAGATCAATGCCAAAATCAATGTCTCTATAGGGCGGCATGCACGGAAGATCAGATGGAAACACATCAGGGAAATCCCGTACTACTGGGACTGAATCTACAGAAGGAGTATCCACACTGACATCTCTCACATAAGCTAGATACGCATCACAACCTTTCTCAACCATACGCTGAGCCTTAAGGAAAGAAATAACTCTACTGGGAGTGTGACCTAAAGCACCCCTCCACTCAACACGCGGTACACCTGGCATGGCTACTGTCACGGTTTTGGCGTGAGAATCAAGAATAGCATAATGGTGCGAAAACCAGTCCATGCCCAAGATAATATCAAAATCAACCATGCTGAGCAATAATAAATCGATTCTGGTCTCAAAACCACTAAGAACAACCAAACATGACTGATAAACGCGGTCCACAACAAGAGAATCTCCCACAGGAGTAGAAACATAAACTGGGGAACTCAAAGAATCCGGAGATACAGCCAAATGCGGAGCAAAATAAGAAGACACATAAGAATAAGTGGAGCCTTGATCGAATAGAACCGATGCATCTCTGTGACAGACCAAGATAGTACCTGTGATGACAGAATCGAAGGCGACAGCCTTAGTATGGGTAGGAAGATCATAGTATCTGGCCTGGCCTCCTCCTCGAGGGCAACCTCTATCACCCCGGCCTCCACCTCTAGCTGGCTGGGCCGGTGGGGTAGCAACTGGGACTGGGACCATAGCCTGAGAACTCTGCAGGGCGCGCTGCGGCTGAGGAGTCTGGGAAGGTGCAACCCTCCCAAGTCTAGGGAAATCCCTCACCACATGACGGGTGTCACCACACTCAAAACAAGCTCTAGGAGGATGTGGCGGCTGTGACTGGCTCGGGCCAGGTCTGCTGGACTGACCACTGTAAGTACCCCGCGCAGGAGGCGCACTAGACATTGGAGGTGCATAATAAGTCTCCTAAGGCCTAGGTGGGGCTGGAATACCATTGGCTGCTGGAAGAGCTGAATGAACGGGGTGACTCATATGACCCCTACCATGACGACCTGCAGCTGGGGCACGGGCACCAGAATAATGGCCCGACTCTCGAGACCTCTTGGCCTCCCTCTCCTCTCTGTCCGAGCATGCATACCCTCAATCATCCTAGCATTGCTCACCACCTGCTGATAAGATATATCCATCTCTAACTCATGAGCCATGCTAGACCTAATGCTGGGAATAAGCCCCTCAATAAACCAGCGAACCTTCTCGCGAACCGTAGAGACCAAAACTGGTGCATGTCTAGCCAAGTCGATGTATCAGACAGCATACTCCGAGACAGTCATAGTACCCTGGCGCAAATTCTCAAACTCCGCGCGCCAGGCATCCCTAGACTCTGGGGACATACTCCCTCGTGAACATATCTGAAAACTGAGCCCAAGTCAGGGAAGCTGCCTCATTTGGACTGTCTAACTCATAAGCACGCCGCCACTGATAGGCGGCTCCTCGAAGCTGGAAGGTAGTGAAGGAAACCCGCTCGATCCTGATATGCCCATAGTACGGAGGATACGGTAGCACTCCTCAAGAAATACAAGGGCATCCTCTGAGGCTAGTCCGCTAAAGGTCAGAGGCTGATACTTCTTGAACCTCTCAAGCCTCTTCTGCTCCTCCTCTGAAGCTACTGCCCTCTCCTCGGGCTGAACTGGGGCTACCGGCTGTACAGGAATAGCCTCTGGGACCTAATCCATATGCACTCGCTGCTCAGGAGTGCGAGCGGCGGGAGTCTGTGCTCCTCCCCCGGCCTGGGATATAGCTGCAGCAAGGGGAAGCAACCCTGCCTGAGCTAGAGTGGTGTACATAGTCATAAACTGTGCCAAGGTCTCCTGGAGTGCTGGAGTAGTAGTGGCAGACGCATCAGGTGTCTGGACTCCTGCTGGTACTACTGGTAGTACCTCGGCGGCAGTTCGCGCGGGTGCTCTGGCTGCACCACGAGCGCGTCCTCGGCCTCTACCCCAGCCCCGGCCTCTGACGGCTCCAATAGGGGGCGCGGGTGCCTGGTCATCTCGAGTAGCACGTGTCCTCACCATTTGTGAGAGATAGAAGATAGAAGTTTAGAATTGTGATATCAAAATCTCGCATGACAAGGAAATCAAACGAAGCGTAATATTCCTAACAGTTACATAGCCTCTCGTAGATAAGTACAGACGTATCCGTACCGATCAGCGAGACTCTAATAAACCGACTTGTGATTCATGACTCCTATGAACCTAGAGCTCTGACACCAATTTGTCACGACCCCGGTTCGCCCTCCGTGAACCATCGTGACTGCGCCTAGTCTCTACGACTAGGCAAGCCTAAAATGCGGAAAATATACCGAATTTTTGCAGAGTTAAAACAATTTGAAACAGGAATAAAGAAATAGACAGCGCTTAAATGTCCCGCTCGGCTTACACAATATTTAACATTCATAATGTAAATAACACTTCAAGTAACTAATTCTACAATTAAATTCTAAGCTAATACGCGAAATTAGGTAAAATGACCAAAACGCCCCTCAGGCCCACGTCTCGGAATAGGGTAAAATTTATATTTCCAGATTCCACACACTCTCACGAGTTCATGCATACCAAAATTACCAAGATCGGACCTCTAATGGTCCATCAAATCCTCAATCAAAGGTCTTCAATACTAAGCCCTAGTTTCCCCAAATTTTCACCCTAAATTTCCATAATTTCTAGCTTTAATCCGTGAAATAATAGCATAGGAACGAGTTTTAAGTCCAAATTCCTTACCTCAATGAAGTTCCCTTGAAGTCCCTCTTTCAAATCGTCCAAAACGCTCCCAAGCCGAGATAAAAATGGTGAAATAGCTCAAAATTCGCGAAGGACACAATTTATATTTCTGCCCAGGCATTTTTTGCTTCTGCGGCACAATAACTGCTTCTACAGTACCGCATGTGCGGCCGCAAAACTTCTTCTATGGTTCTTCACTTAATGGACCAAAATCGCACCTGCGCTCAACATTCCGCACCTGCGGCTTCGCAGGTGCGGTCCCCAACTGCATCTGCGGTTTCTGACAAATTCCTCACCAACCCGATTTTGCGGTTCCTTTTCCACGTGTGCGGCGTCGCACCTGCGGTCCCCAAACCGCAGGTGCGGAAATACCAGAAGCAGCAAAAGTTCAGCAGCTGCAAACATTCCTCAAACTCCCCGTCAACCATCCAAAATCATCCCGAGGCCTCTGGGACCTCAACCAAAGGCACCAATAAGTCTAATACCACTGTCCAAACTTGTACCAATCCTTAAAACACCAAAAACAACATCGAAACCTCAAATTAACCATGGATTCAAGCCTAAGAACTCCAAATTTCTCAAAATGCGCTTTCGATAAAAAAGTCTATCAAACCTCGTCAGAATGACCTGAAATTTCGCACACACGTCACATTCAACACTACAGAGCTACTCTAACTTCCGGAATTCCATTCCGACCCTCGGATCAAAATCTCACTATCGAACCGGAAACTTAAAAAATTCATCTTTCGGCATTTCAAGCCTAAATTTGCTACGGACCTCCAAAACACAATCCGAACACGCCCCTAAGCCCGAAATCACCCAACGGAGCTAATGGAACCATCAGATTTTCATTCCGAGGCCGTTTTCACACTATTCCGACTATGGTCGAATATCCAAGACTTAAGCTCTCATTTAGGGACTAAGTGTCCCAAAACTCTCCGAAATTCAAAACCGAACATCCCGGCAATTCAAAATAGCAGAAAATAAATACGGGGAAAGCAGTTAATAGGGGATCGGGGCGTAAATTCTAAAAATGACCGGTCGGGTCGTTACACTTACCAAGACATTTTTCCTTTTCCATATATCATCTCATTTTTATCTTTACTTCACATATGTCAGTTCGTCGGCAGTTGGGGCCACAATTATCATATCATACTTGGCACTAGGCCACACTTCATAATTCCAGCTCTTTTCCCCTACATTTCACATCAACATCAATTTCAACAACAAGTCATTCAATCCAAGATGTCAAGTACACATGAGAGGAATCACGAATTATGGGCATATACAATATTTCAGAAATCATACAACTCAAGTTCATTAGCAACAGAACTTTAAACACAGAGGATTCTTCCAAAAAGGAGGGAACACACCAAACCACAATAGAAACACACATCAAAGTCATAAACAAGCAACTACACCAATTTTTCTTGAATTACTCTTTTCCAATCACGACAATATACAATTTCTACGTCGGAGCATATAAGAACTCAGATCACATTGGATATACTTATAAGGCAAAACATTATCTCGAACAGCCACTTATGGGCATAAATTGCGTACAAGGCCTTTAGGACACTTTATTATTGAAGTCATTTATGGAAAGTAGAGTCAAGGCTCATTTCATAATCTATTTCATATTTTCTCATGTCATAGGCATCACCAGGCACAATTATAACTCAAGCTCTCGGCATGTTGGCCACACTCTATTTTCCAAATTCATTTGATTTATTTCAAATATCTTTATACATAGAGGATTTCATATAGTTTGACATAAGAATCTCAATTTAAACTTGACTTGAGATCTAGGCATTTTAGCACATAGTTCACATTCTTCACATATCCTCAAATTACCAAGAATAGCATATTGAACACATTGAGATACACCTTTCACATATATTCTTTCAACACCAATTCCTTTGAAATAACAATCAATACATCAATCAAATTTCGGACTTACAATATTTGCATAGACACCATGGGAGCTCAATTTCTAAGAATAGGGGTTTTTAGCCATACATACCTCAAAGGGCTTTTCCTTAAGTTTCTACAATCCACCAACACCTCTAGCAATAACAATCTATAAGGAGATAGCGGGAATCGATTAATAATTAGGAAGATTACTCATGGTGTAACTCTCTTAGGAATTTCATCAAACACCTAACATGTGAAATAGGCTACAAGGTCTAAAAATAGAAATTCCTTCTTCCCTCAACCAATTTTAACAGGAACTACCCAAGTTAGTTCTTTAATATCTCATGCTATAACTTAGTCCCACATGCATGGCCTATTTCTAATTCCCACAACATATTTGAACCCTTAACCTCTTACATGAAATCTTGAAAGAAGGACTTACCCGGATGGAGGACAATCAAGTGGCTAGCTTCCTTGATTCTTGAAGATTTGAACAAGATTAGGTGATTTGGAGTGCTAGGTTCCCTCTTTCTCTCTCTCTATATTGTTCTTACCCCTCTCTAAAATGGTCAGAATATTGTCCCAAATGAAGCCCCTAATGCTATTTATCAAAATGGGGTCGGGTTATGAAAATAGGAAAATTAGCCCTCTGAACTCGGGTATGCGGTCGCATAATGGATCGCATAATGGGTATGCGGGCCGCAGACGCATCGCAAAACTTGGTGCCCAGAACTGGGATACACTGGACAGGTCTGCGACCATTTTGCGGTTGCATAACCACTTCCGCGGTCGCATAATAGTCGCAGAATGGCCGCAGAATCGCATTATGTCAGCTTTTTGTAATTTGATCATAACTTTGTGTAGGAATGTCCAACTGACGAACGGTTTGAAGCGTTAGAAACTAGACTCAAAGATATTTTATTTGATAGGTTGTTCATCACATAACACCTTTTATATATATATATATATATATATATATATATATACATGCTCGTCCAAAGTGTGAACTTGTGCGAACCCATTTGGAATTTTAGCCCATTATGAAATTTTCTAACTTAACTTAGACTTAGGCCTCCCATTAGACCCCACACTAATTATTATATGACTTATACACTCATTTACAAAATACAATTGATGTCCATCATGTAAATAGCACGTAAAATATTATAATTAGCCTACCCGGTACCACGAAATCCTAAATTACTTAGCTAAATCTTCTGGGACCTTACAAAAGTACTATAATCTCCCCCTTGTTCAAAAGCCGTCATCTTATGCTTGTGAATCCCCTCTTGAATTTGTTGGAGGAGCTTTAATCTTAGTTGTAATTCTATTCATTATCTTGTTTAATCGGAAGAGGAACAAAATATTGAATATTGTAGCAACACGTGCGTTAATTTGTTTTAGTGGTTCTTAAAAGTAATCGAAAGAGCATTGTGATCCATTATTTGAATTTAGATTGAGAAATATTGCGAGAAGTTTCTCTTAGATCATTCCTACTAATAGATTCTTGCATGTTCATTGTACTTCACATTAGCTTATTTGAACGGTTTAGGTTTAATCGAGAGAGGAATCTAAATCAGAATAATAAGATAATAACATTTTGAGTTCATGAGAATCAATAGAACCTTAAGAGGAAAATTTAACAATATATAATCCAGGATAGCAATCGTGCACCTATCGCGTCATGACCCTTATCTCTCGCATTGATAACAACCTAAGTTTGCTACTCTCTAGTTCACTGTGATCTAGTATTACTTGCTTTAATTTTAGATTGTTAGTTTTAGTATTAATCATTCCAAATTAAAGTGTTAAAATCCAATCTATATGGAGACGATATTTTACTATACTATCTTTGGCTGGCGCACATTAATTTTTGTATAGTATTTTGCGCCCGTCACAAATATAAAGAGACAATTGAAATTTTTTATCAGATCCCCATAAACGGAGATAAATTTAATTATTTAGGAATAAATATAATATTTGATACATACAATATAGTTAGTCAATGATTTCATATTAAATTTACAGGATTGCATATTATTTTTGTAACTAAATTGGATCTCGTATAATGCAGATTAATAATTGGTATAACTACTTACTTAAGAATCAATACTGCTAACTTAAAAATTATGTTCCATCTTTACTATAAAAGGAAGAGCTCTCTTGCATCTATAAGTACTTCAATAGTAAAAACTAAGAGCAAAAAACAAGTACCTACAGGCATAACAAATATAGTTATTTAAGATGACAAAATCGACCAATGTTTTGGTTTACATGATTTTTGTCATGTTTGTTCTTTTTTCATTAACTCGGGGGGTGCCAGAGTCTTCGTATGCACCAAAACCATCATATGTATCGGAGCTATCATACGCACCAGAAGCAACACCACCACCAACATCACTAGAACTGTCTGCTGCAAGTCGTAACACTCGTGTATCTATTACAGGTATATCTAATTTTAATTTTTTTTTTTTTCATTTCTCCGTCGATAATTAAAACTAAAATTTGCATAACTTAAGAATTGGTACATGTTCAAAGACACTAAATAACTCAAAAATATATTCTTATAGGATATTTGAAATGGATGTTTGATGTTGAAATTTGAAGATAATTTTTTTATTTTTTTGAACTTACACCTTTGTCACTAATAGATTTACAGTTTTCTTATGAATATATAATTATTTTTGTAATCATCATTATAAATGCGTGTTCTTGTTTTCAAAATTCGTAGATTCGATTTTCTTCTGTTATGTTTACAGCCTTTATAATGAACGTCTTTATATTTTTTTTTAATCTATTGTATTTGAAATGTGTTTGTTTCATGCACTGCAGGTTGCGCTTTTGCTTCATAATGCAAAACCAAATGTTGCATTTGCGATAAAGGCGCATGCATTCGATGTTGTTGAGAGGGTATAACTCCAATTACTATGTAATGGATGAATAGCTAGCGTACTAATAGAAACTAGTTACCAATAAAATATATGTATCTGTAGCTATTATAGCACCAAAGAACAATTTTCATCTTTATGCTAAAAAGATTTTTCTTACACATTCATTTTTTTGCGCGGCTCATTTTGTTTTCTTCGTAGCATCCGTCATAATTTAATGCGAGGACCATGACGAGCCCTTAAATAATTATTTTGTAACATCAATAATAGCATGCAATTTTATAATAAGTCCCCAAGTAGTCAAATTATCTTACAATACATAAAACGAGAATCGATAAAGTGGCATCAATATCATTATCATAAGAAAATAAGTCTCCTCCAAATGTGAAGACGAATAAGTAGATAATTAAAAAGTAAAAGAAATAAACAGTTTTGACAGATATTGTCGAATTTAAAATATTCTAGACCCTAAACCTCTAAGGCAATGATAGAAGTCCCGTGATTTTCAAGCAAATTCATATAAAATGCGAGAGCCCAAAAAACGCACATGAATATGTACAACTAAAGGATAAAACTGATAAGACCACTCAGATAATTAACGAAAGAAATTCAAGAAATGAAATGATTGATTCCCTAGAAATTTCTATCTACCGACCTTAATCCAGGATTGTCAAGAAAGAAGGAAGAAATCAAGTAATTGGTGCGAATTATCTAACAAGTAAATTCGAATATAGGATTGTTAAGTTTCTTGTAATAAAATTCATATATTCAGAAACAACATAAAATATACTGTAAGTTACAATAATTAAAAACTTTAACATATTTAAAAGCACACGAAAAAGTTGTGGCCAAAAAATATCACAAAATGCCCCTTCTTTAGTGAGATTATATGAGCAAATGCCTTGAACCAAAATATGTTATTGCTTATGGGAGTCTGTACAATTACAGGTAGGATGTTCCGACTCTCAAAATCTAAAAATGTATCACATTAATTGAAACTTATTATTTATTAGGAGTAGTACATGTATTTATATTTTGTACAAAAAAAATATTATAGGAATAGGCGATCAGAGCATACGAAAGGTTTTCCAACTTTCCTTAGGTATTTTATTCTGTTCACCGCTTACTGTGAGCCTTCTCACCTTTTAAAAAAGTATGGATAGATTTATAAATTAGGGTTTGGCATGAATTAGTGGCTTGGCTTTTGCTTATAGATTTTATTATTGTTTAAGTGCTTGACTTTGTTGGAGGAGCTTTAATCTTAGTAGCAATTTTATTCGTTATCTTGTTTAATCGGAAGAGTAACAACAACGACCCATTTTAATCGGAAGAGGAACAAAATATTAAATATTATTGCAACGCATGACTTAATTTATTTTCGTGATTCTTTAAAGTTATCAAAAGAGCGTTGTGATCCATTATTTGAATTAAGATTGAGAAATATTTACGAGAAGTTTCTCTTAGATCATTCCTACTAATAGATTTTTGTATGTTCACTGTACTTCACATTAGCTTATTTGAACGGTTTAGGTTTAATCGAGAGAGGAATCTAAATCAGCGTAATAAGGTAATAACCTATTGGACTTGTGAGAATTAATGGAACCTTAAGAGTAAAATTTAAGCAATCGTGCGCCTATCATGTCATAGCCGTTATTTCTCGCACTAATAACAACCTAAGTTTGCTACTCTCTAGTTCTCTGTGATCAAGTATTACTAGATTTAATTTTAGTTTGTTAGTTTTAGTATTAATCATTCCAAATCGAAGTGTTAAAATTCAATGCCTATGGAGAAAATATTTTACTATACTATTGTAACGATCCGGCCGGTTTTTTGTATATTGTAGCCATGTTTCCCTATTTATTACTTATTTTATGTTCATTTGTAGTTACGTGACTTGTCGGGGTGGTTCGTTTGGTTCCGGGAGTGATTTAGAGTGAATTGGAAGACTTAGTCCCAAGTTGAAAGCTTATGTTGAAGGTTGATAGATTTAAACGAGAGTTGACTTTGTGGGTATCGGGTTAGGATTTTATTTTCGGTGGTCGGAATAAGTCCGTTGTGTCATTTATGACTTGTGTACAAAATTTGAGTTCAATGGGAGTTTGTTTTGATATGATTAAGCATTAGTTTTAGAAGTTGGAAATTCATTAGTTTCATTAGGCTTTCATTGGGTACGATTTGTGATTTAGATGTTGTTTGATGTGATTTGAGGCTTCGATTAAGTTTGTGTTGTGATTCATGACTTGTTGGTATGTTTAGTTGAGGTCCTAGGTGCATCGGGTGAGTTTCGGATGGTTAACGGATCAATATACCAACTTAGAGAATTGATCAAGGGTTTTGGATTGCTGGTGTAATAGCACATGCGGTGGGCTTGGCCACAGATGCGACGATGCTGGTGCGGCTTGAGGGTCGCAGATGTGGTATTGAGACCGGCTAATGGATTTTTGTAGATGCGTGCAGAGACCCGCTGAAGCGAATGCGCTTCTGCGAAGAAGCTCCGTAGAAGCGGATTTTGGTTTGAGGGGCTAGGGATCACAGATGCGGAAGACTTCCTGTGATGACCCGAAAGGTCATCACCTGTTTTGGAAATAAATCCTGCCTTTCGATGGCTTAAAACCTCCTTTTGTCTCACCTCGATTTACGTGCGCAGTCTGGGCGTGTATCCGAAAAGCCATTATGTAAAAATCTGTGAAAAATGATGAATTTTGCTTTTTAAATGAATTTGGGTAGACTTCGGTCAATATTTTGAGTAAACGGACCTGGACCCGTGATTTGGCGGTCCCGGAGGGTCCGTAGGAAAATATGGGACTGGGCATATGCCCGGAATCGAATTCCGAGGTCCCAAGCCCGAGAAATGAATTTTTAAAGAAAATTGTTTAACTGAAATTCTTAGAGTTTTTAGAAATTTGAATATAATTGAGTTTGATGGTATCGGGCCCGTATTTTGGTTCCGGAGCCCGGTGCAGGTCCTATATGTGATTTAAGTTGAGCCTGTAAAATTTGGTAAGAAACGGACTTGATATGACGTGAATTGGACCTTCGCTTGTTAAAATTTGAACTTGAGTTCATGAGATTTTTCTTTTATTTTAATGCTAAATTGATAGTTATTGATGTTATTTTTGGACTTGCGTGCATGTTTGGTTTGGAGCTCTGAGGGCTCGGGTGAGTTTTGGATAGGCCACGTATTTATCGCAATTACGATATCGCAAATGCAACAGTTGCTTCGCAAATGCGAAAAGAGCAGGAATCCTCAGGGTTCGCAAATGCGAACCCCTGATCGCAAATGCGATAAAAGCAAGTTTCTTAAGGGTTCGCAATTGTGAACCCTGATCACAATTGCGACATCAGAGACCTGCTAAAATGAATTTCAGACGGGATTTCAACCATTTTTACAACCTTTTCAAAACCTAAACACCTTTGGGAGATTTTTCAAAGACAACTACTCTTTCAAATCGATTGTAAGTTATTTCTAACTCGTTTTCTTCAATCTTTAACATCTTTTCACATGATTTCAACTTAAAATCAAGGTTTTTCATGGGGGAAATTGATTGTTTTAGGTAGAACTTTGATTTTTAAAATTTTGGGGATTTGGACCTCGATTTGAGGTCCGATTTCAAAACAAATTATATATTTGGGTTCGTGGGTGAATGGATAATCGGATTTTGGTTCGAACCTCGGGTTTTGGCCATGTGGGCCCGGGGTCGATTTTTGACTTTTTGGGAAAAAATTGAGAAAACCTATTTTCATGCATTAGAATTGATTCATTTAGCATTTATTGATATAGTTAAGTAACTTGTGGCTAGATACACACGAATTGGTGGTGGAATTAAGAGGTAAAGCGGTAATTGAGGCTGGAATTGTGTTCGTGGCATCGAGGTTAGTGTTTGGTCTAACTTTAGCTTGAGGGATTAGGAGTCGTGTCTTATTTGCTATTTGTTAATTGTTGAGTACTACGTATAGGCATGGTGACGAGTATCTATACGTTGGTGCCAAGCATGCCCTTGAGTCTTATACTATGATTAATGTGACTCCGTTTTGTATTATTCATGCTTTGTGTTATGATTTCCATTGTTGAACGAGGCTTGTGGAAGTAATATTTGTAATTGAACATTGAAAAGCGTTGGCTCAAGTTGTAAAATAATTTGTGGAAGTAATATTGGTAATTGAACATTGAAGAACGTTGGCTCAAGTTGTAAAATGATTTGTGGAAGTATTATTGGCAATTGAACATTATAGAGCATTGGCTCAAGTTGTGAAGTAAATGTGAAAAAGAGAAGAGGATTATGATATTATCTCCCTTGCCGAGATGTTATTGCTTTTAATGTTATCTCCCTTGCCAGGATGTTATTGCATTTAATGTTATCTCCTTTGCCGGGATGTTGTTGCTTTAAAAGGTTTTCTCCCTTGCCGGGATGTTGTTGCTTTTGATATTGTTTCCCTTGCTGGGATAAGATTATTGTACTATTGTTCCCTTGCCGGAATTTTTATTATTATTTTATTTATTTCCTTGCCCTTATTGTTTGTGATTGTTGTTTGGGTGAGGAGAGACTGTTAAAGCACGAAAGGTGATGCCGTACCGCACGATGTACCATTCCGTGCCTTTATATGAGTGATAACGCACGGAGGTTCATTCTGTGCCATGATTATGTGAGATAAAAGCACGAAGGGTGATGCCGTGCCGATTATATTGATTCTTATGGTGAGGACGAGAGTAAAGGCACGAAGGGTTATGCCGTGCACATATCCTTGATTTTTCTAATTCTTGTTGATAATTGAGTTATGGTGTTCTTTACGTTTATTCCCTGATTTTCTGTTGTTACTTGATTTTATTGTGATGTCATTGATTCCCTTGCCCAAATTGCTTGTGATTGTTGCTTGGGTGAGGAAGAGTGTAAAGCACGAAGGGTGATGCCGTGCACGATAATTGTGAGAGAGTGTTAAAGCACGAAGGGTGATGTCGTGCACGATATTTGTGAGAGAGTGTTAAAGCACGAAGGCTGATGCCGTGCACTTGTCTTTGATTTCCTGATTTTTTATGATAACTGAGTTATGGTTTCTCTACATTTAACTGTTGGTTTTCTTTGATACTTGTTGTTCCCCGTAGCATGATTTCCCCTTCCTATCTTTAATTGTAAAGTTTGCCTTTATTTTTTGCGGTATATGATTTAACTGCACAGGTTTACTTGGTAGTCTGGTCCTAGCCTCGTCACTACTTCACCAAGGTTAGGCTAGGCACTTACCAGCACATGGGGTCGGTTGTGCTGATACTACAATCTGCACTCTTTTGTGCAGATCCCGGTGGTGGAGCATACAGACCTTAGCTTTGGGTCGCCGTCTTCAATCCATTCGCAGACCCGAGGTAGTCCTGCAGGCGTCCGCAGACCTTGGCGTCTCCTTCTATCCTTTCATTCTGTTTCTTTTATGTATTTCAGAGATAGCGTTGTAATTATCTTTCGGACTCTTATTTGTAGTATTCTTCGATAGTCTGTGAAATTGTGACACCAGTTCTGGGTAGTCTATGTTTAAGGAACTGTATTGGTAATATTTAAATGGTTATAATTTGTTCTTCCGCTTATTTAATTCCGTTGATTATATAATGTTGATTCATAACTGTTAAAGGATTAAAAATGAGAAAAAGGTAAATAGTTGAAATAACTGGCTTGCCTAGCTTTCACTACGAGGCGCCATCACGACTCCCGAGGGTGGGAAATCTGGGTCGTGACACTTCCGCAGGTGCGGATGCGCAAAAGCGCGAGGAGAACCGCAGAAGCGGGATTTTTTTGCCACAGAAGCGGCCGGTTGGAATTTTAATTGATTTCACAGAACCCAGAATTTTTTCGCAAGAGCGGTAGTGCATTTGCAATAATTGAGCCCGCAGAAGCGAGAATCACTAGGCAGTGTATTAAAGTCGAGGGTTTTCATTATTTTCTCATTTTTGGAATTGTGGGACACGGTCTAAGGCGATTTTTGGAGTATTTCTCATCCTAATTGAAGAGGTATGCGACTTTTAATCACTTTTTTCCATAGTATTAAATACCCATTAATTATTACACATAATTTTCATGAATCTAAGTGAAAATTTGTGAGACTTTGTCAAGTTTTTGAAAAAATAAGAACTTGAGTTTTGATAGTTGATTTGGACTCTGATTTTGAAACTAATCACATATATGAACTCCTGGGGTTATGGGTAGTTAGAATCTACGCTTGGACCCGGATTTTGACCGGACAAGCCCCGGGTTGGCTTTTTTGACTTTTTGAGAAAAGCGTAAAGATCATAGCTTTATCTATCGTAATCGTTTTTCCTTGAATTTTTTTATGATATTAAGTCAATTTTGGCTAGATTTGGGCCGTGTGGAGAAGAATTTTAGGGGAAAAGCTATTTCTAACGGTTGGGTTGTCCTAGTTGAGGTAAGTATCATGCCTAACTTTGTGTGGGGGAACTACCCCTTAGGATTTGGGATTGATTGTGTCATTTGTGCTATGTTAAAGTTGTGTACGAAAGATGACGAGTGGGTACACATTTATATGTGGTATTTGACACGTTTAGGCAACTTAGACTCTTTCCATGCTTTAATTGAATTATCATATCATATTTTAAATTCTCATAGTCAAACTACTCTTACAGGTGTTAGCCTATCCTAACATGCCTTAAATAACCTTGTTAACACTTGTTCTACATCTTACTTGATATTTTGCTCTTTTGCTTTAGTTGAAGTTATTGCCTCTTTCATTGTTACATGTTATCTCTTCCATTGTTGATTTGTCATTATTTGAAGTTATTATTACATGATAGCTCTTTCATTGTTGATTATCCTTATTTGAAGTCGTCATTACATGTTATCTTGTTCATTATGAGTATTTTTTTAATATCGTGGTTACACATTATCTCTTTCATTGTCGAGTTATTGGTGTTGAAGTTTGGAAAGTCGTTATCACATTGCAGAGAAGTTGTTAATTGTTGAGATATCTTTCTTGTTGAAAAATTTACATTCATTGTTATTGTCGATATTCTTGTACACATTGTGGTTGAGCCATGGGCTACGGTTATGGAAACATTTTTACTGTTGATTATTGGCATGTTGTGACAATTGGTCACTTGTGGTATGAGTTGTTCTTGTAATGTGATATGGATGCGCATGTGGCGGTATACGGATAGGGGTTAATGTGCATGTGGCAGCATAAGGTGGGACTTATGTGCGTGTTGCTTGTAAGGAAATTACTTGAAGTCACGCGGCATCATAAGGAGAGCTAAAGTGCATGTAGCTATTTCGAGAAAAATATTATCAAAACTGCTTATGTATGAGGCTCATGCTGCGGTAAAAGGAAAGAGTTTGATTGAAATTGAGAAATGTGAATACGAGGCGGTACCTCAGTTGTGATTCTTGTTGTATGGCGGTACCTCGATTTTGATTCTTGTTGTTTTTTTCATGTTGTAAAGAGTTATTGGTGGAACAATCCTTGTTGCTTGACTCTTCCTTGTCTTAGTAGTTTTGTTCCGTAATTGACTTTTCTGGTCCTCTTTCACTGCTTCCTTTAGGTGATCTCTATGCTTACAATTCTGTCATTACTCTATGTTATTAACTTGTTTTGTGTCATTTATTTCTCTGCCTTCCAATACATCTAGTTATTATGTTTTCATTATATTTATTATGTCCTAGTATGTGTCTTGACCTGGACTCGTCTGTCACGTCCCGACCTCGGGGAGCTCGACTGGCGCTCAACCGAGATAACCCGGCCGAGCGAGCTTGTACAACATCTTCTACCCGAACTCATTCATGAGAAGATCTATTTCATTAATTAGGCAATGATTAGGATCATGTGAACAACACCAATTCATTATCAATAGCTATATCATTTATAAGTCTCAAAATACATACATTTTCAGAGTTTGAAGTGGAACATGTGGTATAAATGCAGTCTTACAAGTTTGACTCTCCCAACACCAATATACAAACCACACTATATCTACGGAGCCTCTAATAGATACAAAAGAGTATGATGATAGTACGGGCAACAAGTCCCGGCTATACCTCAAAACATAATACACAAGGAACAAAAGATATATGGCCCCGAAATGAATTGGGGTTCACAAAGTCAGTTGGCAAGAGGGTGTACCGCTATCACTTATCGAAGCCGCCTGCTGTGGAACCACCTACATCCATTAAATATGCAACGCCCCCGACAAAAGTGATGTTAGTACATATAGAATAGTACTTGTATGAATGGCTAAACACCCTCTCAATAGAACAAGCAATAAATCAAGGAAGAACAATTATAGATTAAATGGGAGCCACACACAACATTCAAGACATCAAGTTAGGAGCAAGACAAGTTTTCAAGTAATTTCCATATTTTAGGTTGGGAGATCTTTAGCACCAATATACCATCGTAATTTTTGGCTTGGAGGCCGATCACGGCCCGATTGGCTAGGCCGTCTCACCAAGATACATCAACCACAATCACAATCACTATCAAGATCTCAATCATTATCTCGAGCACAATCACCACCATATGTGCGACATGGCGTCCGATCTCGGCCCAATCGGCTAGGCCATCTCACTACAATGTCATGTGGATCGACATCACCCTTTGCTAGCAATCATCTCATCCCATATAAGGGGAATAGTCTCATCACATCAATCTCATCCCAAAAAAGGGGAATGATCACAACACACACCTAAACTAACACATGTAGTCTCGGGGTTTGGTCATTTCAACCTACCCTTCCTCGGTGTCTAACAATACTCCCAAACATTTATTATATAAAGGACTTTCAGCTCATTACATAGTCTTTTACTCATTTTTTCATTTTATTGGCACCAGTGGCAACAAATGTAATATCATTCTTGGCACGTCAGTCGTATTTCATATTGCATGTTCACCCTGTTCATTTACAAATATCATCATGGATAATCAACAATAAAGCATCTCTAATCACGACTTTAAATATACATATGACCAAATAAGAGTCTTAGGCACATTGAGGCACACTGAGCTTTCTTCCACAATTTGGCATAATAACTAGCAATTTAGACATAATTGAATTTATAATACTTCGACACGTGGTCACATTTGAATACAATCTCGAAGGATAACGCAATATGATAAGAGCATTTGGAATATATTTTGAACATATAACTTTTGACACGGATTTTATTCGGAATAGTCAAGTTTATAAGAAACAACTTGGAACATGAGGTATAAGAGATTGAGCCAATCATAACGACAACATCGAGGACATCGTGGATTCTATTCTACAAGAGGAGTTTAGCCAACATACCTCACTTTGAGCTTTCCATAAATTACTACACAGTTCAGAAAATCCTAGAAACTTTGATCTATTTAGAAACATCATAAAATTGAACCACAATTAGGAAGATATTTATAGGTTCAACTCACTTAAGCATTTTATCAAGTACTAGGTGTGAATTATGATTCCAAGGTCCTCCTATGGCAGATTCCTTCATCCCACCATCCAATGTCTACCCTTTTGAACTAAACAACCTTCCCACAAATTTGCTGCTACATGAATGCATATATAATACCCCTATACCTAAGAATCACACTCCATGTTACCCATCTTCCAGCCCAAAATCAAAATTGAAGACTAGAGTATGGAACCTTACCTCTTGGATGAAGACCTTGTGAGTTTTCCTTGTGAATTCTCCATCTCTTGAGCTAGGATTGATGAATAATTACCTTAGGAATCTCCCTCTCACTCAAAACCACTTTCCTCTCTTTAAAATGTTAGTTAAAACAATCTAAAATAAATCCCAAGTTATTTTTATAAAAATGCTATTGGGTGAAGTTTTCCAAAACATAAGCTCTACGAAGTCGGGTCTGGGATCGTAGACCGGACCGCAAAACAGGTATGCCGCCCGCAAAGGGTATAGCAGAAAAGGTCCCAAAAGCTGGGCCAAACTGGACAGGCCTGCGACAGAGCTGCGGTCCGCAGATCAGTTCTGCGGTCGCATAATGGACCGCAGAACCTCCTTCCAAATTTTCTCATGTTGGATCTACGATGGATTGTGTAGCCTGTGAAATTTTTATGCGGTCACATAGTGATCTTCAAAATTAGCTCATGTTCTGCTTCACTCCGCAGCCGATCTGCAGCCCACAAAGTGGTTTGCAAAAATTATACTTTACCCTCAAATACACTAGTCTAACTCGACTCCACGAAACCCCAAGGTGTAGTAAAATTTTACGGATCCTTACATCATCACTACTCTACCGAGGTTAGGCTTAATATTTACCAGGTACTGTTGTGGTGTACGCATACTATGCTTCTTTTTGTGCATATCCAGGTACGTCTACTCATGTTGGACGTTAGTATTTGATCGAAGGTGTTATTAAGAGACTTCAAGGTATACATGTTCGGTGTCCGCAGGCCTCGGAGTCACCTTCCCTTATCTTTCTTTTATGTTGTATTTCTCATTCAGAAAGTGTGGTAGTAGACATTATAGTTTACTCTGTAGAGCTTATGACTTAGTTCTACCGATTTTGGGAAGTGTGTTGTGGAGATCCTATTTTTGGAAAGTTTATATGAGTTTATTAGTCTTGCTTTAGTATTTCTGTTGATTATTTCTGACAAGTTATTATTAAATGTTAGGATTACCTAGTCATAGGTACTATGTGCCATCAGGACATTCTAAGGAGGGAAATTAAGGTCGTGACAAGATGGTATCAGAGCTCTAGGTTCATAGGCGTTACGAGTCATAAGAAAGTTTTGTATAGTCTTGTGGATCAGTACAGGGATGTTTCTACTTATCTTCGAGAGGCTACGAAACTGTTATGAAACTCCACTTCTTTGATTTTTTGTCGTGCAAATTGGTTGGCTTTGAAATCTAAATTTTTGACTTTCTATTCTCTTACAGATGGTGAGGACATGCACTGTTGGATCTAATGATCAGACACCCGCACCCCCTGCTAGAGCCGTGAGAGTTTCGGGCCAGGGCAGAGGCCAAGGAGGGTCACGTAGTGAAGCTAGAGAACCTACGCGAGCTGCGACAGAGGAGACACCAGTAGCTCCAGCTGGAGGGCAGGCACCCGAGGCGCCTGTTGCCACTCCTGCACTTTAGGAGACCCTCGCACAGTTCTTGAGCATGTTTGGTACTCTAGCTCAGGCAGGGTTAATTCCACTTACTCCAGCCAAATCTCAGGCTGGGGGAGGAGCTCAAAATACTGCGACCCGTATTTCAGAGCAACGAGCCCATGTTGATCAGGTACCAAGGGTAATGCCAGCACAGCCTGGTGCATGAATGCATATATAACACCCCTATAGCTAAGAATCACACTCCATGTTACCCATTTTCCAGCCCGAAATCAAAATTGAAGACTAGAGTATGGAACCTTACCTCTTGGATGAAGACCTTGTGAGTTTTCCTTGTGAATTCTCCATGTCTTGAGCTAGGATTGATGAATAATTACCTTACGAATCTCCCTCTCACTCTAAACCACTTTCCTCTCTTTAAAATGTCAGTTAGAACAAACTAAAATAAATCCATGTTATCTTATAAAAATGCGATCGGGTGAAGTTTTCCAAAACATAAGCTCTACAAAGTCGAGTCTGGGATCGTAGACCGGACCGCAAAACAGGTATGCCGCCCGCAAAGGGGACAGCCGAAAAGGTCCCAAAAGCTGGGCCAAACTGGACAGGTCTGCGACAGATCTACGGTCCGCAGATCAGTTCTGCGGTGGCATAATGGACCGCTGAACCTCCTTCCAAATTTTCTCATGTTGGATCTGCGATGAATTGTGTAGCCTGTGAAATTTTTATGCGGTCACATAATGATCCTCAAAATTAGCTCAAGTTCTGCTTCACTTCTCAGCCGATCTGCGGCCCACAAAGTGGTTTTGCGGTCCTATAGTGGACCGCAGAAATGCCATTGTTTGCAATAATTATACTTCACCCGCAAATTCACTAGTCTAACTCGGCGCCACGAAACCCCAGGGTGTAGTAAAATTTTACGGATCCGTACATCGTCACTACTCTACCGAGGTTAGGCTTAATATTTACTAGGTACTGTTGTGGTGTACGCATACTATGCTTCTTTTTATGCATATCCAGGTACGTCTACTCATGTTGGATGTTAGTATTTGATCCCAGGTGTTATTAAGAGACTTCAAGGTATACCTGTTCGGTGTCCGCAGGCCTCAGAGTCACCTTCCTTATCTTTCTTTTATGTTGTATTTCTCATTCAGAAAGTGTGGTAGTAGACATTATAGTTTACTCTGTAGAGCTTATGACTTAGTTCTGCCGATTTTGGGAAGTGTGTTGTTGAGATCCTATTTTTGGAAAGTTTGGATGAGTTTATTAGTCTTGTTTTAGTATTTCTGTTGATTATTCTCACAAGTTATTATTAAATATTAGGATTACCACGTCTTAGGTACTAGGTGCCATCAGGACATCCTAAGGAGGGAAATTAAGGTCGTGACAAGCTGGTATAAGAGCTCTAGGTTCATAGGTGTTACAAGTCATAAGCAAGTTTAGTATAGTCTTGTGGATCAGTACAGGGATGTTTGTACTTATCTTCGAGAGGCTACGGAACTATTACGAAACTCCACTTCTTTGATTCTTTATCGTGTGAATTGGTTGGCTTTGAAATCTAAATTTTTGACATTATATTCTCTTATAGATGGTGATGACATGCACTGCTGGATCTGATGATCAGACACCCGCACCCCTGCTAGAGCCCCAAGAGGTCAGGGCCAGGGACGAGGCCGAGGAGGGTCACGTAGTGAAGCTAGAGAACCTACGCGAGCTGCGACTGAGGAGACACCAGTAGCTCCACTTGGAGGACAGGCACCCGAGGCGCCTATTGCCTCTCCTGCACTTCAGGAGACCCTCGAACAGTTTTTGAGCATGTTTTGTACTCTAGCTCAGGCAAGGTTGATTCCACTTGCACCAGCCACATCTCAGGCTGGGGGGGGGAGCACAAAATACCGCAACCCGTATTTCAGAGCAACTAGCCCATGTTGATCAGGTACTAGAGGTTATGCCAGCACAGCCAGGTTATCTAGTTTAGCCCGAGGATAGGGCCGTGGCATCTGAGGAGGAGCGTCTTAGAATTTAGAGGTTCAAGAAGTATCATCCTCCTAATTTCTATGGCTTAGCTTTCGAGTATGTACAAGAATTTTTTAGAGAAGTTCCACCGCATTCTTCGCACCATGGGTATTGTGGAGATAAGCGGAGTTGCATTCACTACATTCCAGTAGTCGGGAGCAGCATATAAGTAGTGGAGGTTTTACGAGAAAGGTAGCCCAGTTTATGCAGCTTCACTTACATGGACTCAGTTTTAAGAGATGTTGTTGAGAGAGTTTGTTCCCAAACCCTATGCATAGCATGCTGAGTTTGAGCAGGTGAGCCCGGGAACTATGTCAGTGTCATAGTATGCTGTCAGATTCAACAATTTGTCCAGATATGATCCTACTTTGGTTTCTACAGTTAGGGAGCCAGTCTGCCTATTCATCGAGGGGCTTAACTATGGTACTAGGTTCAGCATGGCTCAAGATTTAGAGATAGATACCCCATATCCGCAGGTGGTAGAGATCGTACGGAGGTTATAGGGTATGCAATGCCGTGAGAGAGGACAGGGAGGCCAAAAGGCGTCAAGGTACTGGAAGATATAGTGATGGCCACGCTTGCAGCTACAGCCCATCATGGTAGAGGCTATGTCAGTTCACTCAGCACTTCCAGTTTATTGTGGTGCTCCGGTTATTCCAAGGTCTAGGGTTTCACACTTTGCTCAGCCACTTACTAGTGCACCTCCTACACGGGGTGCCTTCAACGATCATTCCAGCCGACCAGGCCCGAGCCAGTCCTAGCAGCCACGCCTAGTGAGAGCTTGCTTTGAGAGTGGTGGTACCCGTCATATGGTTAGAGACTGCCCTAGACTCAGGAGGGGTGAACCTTCGCAGACTACTCGGGATCTACATATTTAGTTAGGTCTGTAGATTTCTCAGGCCATGGTTGGTGCCCCAGTTGCCTCTCCACCCGCACAGCTAGCTAGGGTCGGAGGACAAGCGGGTAGAGGTCGCCCTAGAGGGGAGGCCAGGCTAGATTCAATGTTTTTTCGGGTAGGACAGAGGCATACGCAGTCATCACAGATATGGTTCTGGTTTGTCATATAGATGCATCATTCTTATTTGATCCGGGATCCATTTATTCATATTCTCATCTTATTTTCCCCCGTATTTGGATATATCTCGTGATTCTTTAAGTTCTCTTGTTTATGTGTCCATGCCTATGGGATATTCTTTGTGGACCGTGTGTATCGGTCGTCTTTAGTTTGTTTAGTAGTTTTAAGACCAAAATTAATCTATTATTACTCAGTATGGTAGACTTTGATGTTATCTTGGGCATGGACTAGTTGTCGCTCTATCATGCTATTCTAGATTGTAACCCCAAGACTGTAACATTGGCTATGCCAGATTTTCCACGATTATAGTGGAGGGGTGCATTGGATTATGTTCTGAGCAGGGTTGTATCATTTCTAATGGCTCAACGGATGGTTGAGAAAGGGTGTGATGCATATCTAGCCTTTGTGTGAGAAGTCAGTGTTGATACTCCTACCATTGAGTCTGTTCCTGCAGTGAGAGATTTCCTAGATATATTTATAGTAAATCTTGTGGGCATGTCGCCTGATTGAGATATCGATTTTGGTATTGACTTGTCGTTGGGCACTCAGCCTATTTTTCTTCCACCATATCGTATGGCCCTAGAGGAGTTGAAGGACATAAAAGAGTAGTTGCAAGAGTTGCTTGATAAGGGTTTCATTCGGCCTAGTGTGTCACCTTGGGGTGCTTGTAAAGAAGAAGGATGGTTCTATGCGCATGTGCATTGATTATCGGTAGTTGACAAGGTTACAGTGAAGAACAGGTATCCATTGTCGCGCATTTATGACTTATTTGATCAACTATAGGGTGCCAAAGTGTTCTGAAAGATTTATTTGAGGTCGGGGTATCATCAGATAAATATTTGAGATCCGAATATCTTGAAGACTGCCATTGGGACTCAATATGGTCACTACGAGTTCCTTGTGATATTATTTGGGCTGACCAACGCCCCAGCAGCATTTATGCACCCCATGAATAGTGTATTCCAGTCATATCTTGATTCATTCATCATAGTGTTTATTAACGATATATTGGTGTACTCCCATAGTCGGGAAGATCATGAGCAGCATTTGAGGATCGTGCTCTAGACTTTGAGAGAGAAGAAGTTGTATGTAAAATTCTCAAAGTGTGAATTCTGTCTTGATTCGGTGGGGTTTTTGGGTCATGTGGTGTGGAGTGAGGGGATCAAGGTAGATTCAAAGAAGATTGAAGCTATTCAGAGTTGGCCTAGACCGTCTTCAGCTATTGAGATTCGGAGTTTCCTTGGGTTGGCCGGGTATTATTGTCATTTTCTAGAGGGTTTCTCATCCATTGTTGCACCTATGACCAGATTAACCCAGAAGGGTTCTCGTTTCAGATGGTCCAAGGATTGTGAGGCGAGCTTCCAAGGTATACATGTTTGGCGTCCGCAGGCCTCGGAGTCACCTTCCCTTATCTTTCTTTTCTGTTGTATTTCTCATTCAGCCAATGTAGTAATAGACATTCTAGTTTACCCTGCAAAGCTTATGACTCAGTTCAACCAGTTTTGGGAAGTGTGTTGTGGAGATCCTATTTTTGTGAAGTTTATATGAGTTTATCAGTCTTGCATTATGTAAGGCCCCGTGAAAATTTCTATTCAAAACCCGAAAACTCGTAGTGCCAAGTTAGGTATATGTGTTAGAAATTTGTAAAGTTTTGACCCTTTGGACTGATTTATGCATTAATAAGTTAAGGAATAATGTATTCCAGAGAAGTGCGTTTATGCGGTCCATTATGCGGTTGCATAACAGCTATGCGGACCACATAGTCGCCGCAGAGTCAGACAGTTTGATGGTTAATTATAAGGTCAACAATGCAGCCAATTATGCGATCGCATAATCAATATGCGGGCCGCATAGTTATTGCATAAACCTTTTGGAATTTTTGCGAGGGGCAGTTCTGCGGTGCATTATGCAACCGCATAACAGGTATGCGGACCGCATTCTTGTCGCATACCCGGGCAGTTTGTTCAGCTTTTTTAGGTCATTTTTACGGTCCCTTTGCGGGCCGCATGTCCATTATGCGATCGCATATACGATCGTAGATTGTGTCGGGGCTCCTATTCTCTAACTTCTAAAACCCGACCCCATCCCATTAAAAACACCCCATTAGACCCCTTTTATGTTATTTTACTGCAAATAGAGTGAGAGAGGAAGTTCTAGAGAGAGATAGAGTGATCTTCATCAAGTCCCCACCCAATCCTTGCCCAAACCCTTGAAGAATTTCAAGTACAGCTGCTAGGCTTTCACCCCAAGAGGTAAGAACTTGACCCCTAACCTTTGGTTTCAATATTCACACTAGAATGAGGAATTAGCTCGTGGGTTCATGGGCATAAAAATGGATTTTCTTGCATGCATAAAAGATAATGGGGTATGGGGAGGTTGTGAACTAAAAAGATAGCAATTGGGGTGTAAGATGATGAAAATCTTTCATGAAAGGGGTCCTAAAATCACAAAGCACACTTAGTGCTTGCTAATATGCTCAAATAAGCTAGAACCTTAATCATGTCTCTAATTCTTGGTTCAATTTGCAATTTTCATAAATTAGATCGAAGTTGCTAGGAAATTCCGGAATTTATTGTAAGGATTTAAGGGAAATCTCTATTGAGGTATGTATGGCTAAAACCCCATCTTTTTAGAAATTGAGCTTCCATGGTGTCCGTGCAAATGTTGTAAGCCCGAAATTTGATTTAGGTAGTACTTGTTATGTCAAATGAATTGATGTTGTGAAAATGTATGTGAAAGGTGCTTCTCCATGTGTTTAATGTGCTATTCTTTGTAAAATTGAGGATGTGTAGAGAACATGAGCTATGTGCTAAATGCCTAAATTTCAAGTGGAGGTTACATTGTGATTAAAATTCCAAACTAGGTGAATTCCTCTGTATGCTTATGACTTGAATTGCTTTTGTATGTGCCTATGATCTTAAATGGCAAGGTTAATGTTGAAAATGGGAATAATGTGAAACGTAAGTTATGGTATGTGGCCTAGTGCCAAGTATGATGTGGTAATTGTGGCCCCAAGTGCCGATGAACTAATACATGTGAAACCAAAAATTGAAGTGAGATGATTAACGGAAAAGGGTAACGTCTTGGTGAGACGGCTTAGCCGATCGTGCCGTGATCGGACGCCATGTTACACACACATGGTGGTATTGTATTGATAATTGAAACTGCAAAGTGAGAATGAAATAAGGGTAACATCATGGTAAGACGGCTTACCCGATCGGGCCATGATCGGACTCCGCTCAAGAAAGCGGTGGTATTGTGAATGCTGATGCAACAATATGGAATGCCCCAACCTAAAATTACGGAAACTATGTGAAAACTATGCGAACCTTTTGTATTGCTAACGTGGTGATTA
This sequence comes from Nicotiana attenuata, assembly GCF_001879085.1. Classification (NCBI taxonomy): domain Eukaryota; kingdom Viridiplantae; phylum Streptophyta; class Magnoliopsida; order Solanales; family Solanaceae; genus Nicotiana; species Nicotiana attenuata. The sequence continues at coordinate 14,165 of NW_017671211.1, read as the reverse complement.
TTTAAAGCTTTGTAGTCCTTATGATTTCTTTTTACTCCTGTATGGTTGTTTTTTCTAATAGAATGGTGTTTAGTTATACATACTAGTACTATTCCATGGTACTAACGCCCCTATTGCCGGGGGCGCTACATTTTTGAATGAATGTAGGTGGCTCCATAGCGGACAGTGCCGATCGCGCGTAGCGGAGTATCCTTCTCTCAATGTCTTGGTTAGCCCCTTTCTCCTTCAAGGGGGTTATGTTGTAGGCTTCCACTTTTGAGGTATAGCCGGGGCCTTGTTGCCGGCATTGTCATAACTGTCTTTTGTATCCTTAGAGGCTCAGTGGACGTTTGTGTGGGTTATGTTCGGAGGTCGGATAGGTTAATGTTTTGCATAGTAATTCTAAACTCTAGTTATTCTAAACTATAATTGTATGAAATCTTGTAAACTTAACCATGGTTGAAGATTTGTGACATGAAAATGGATTAACAACGTTGAATGTGCGATTTTTGCTATTGTCCAAATAAATGAAATCATGGTTTTCTTAATCGTATAGAGTTGGGTAGAAAGTGTTAGAAAGGCTTGCTCAGTTGGGTTCACTCGATTGAGCGTCGGTCGCGCCTCCCGAGGTTGGGGCGTGACAAACTTGGTATCAGAGACTAAGGTTTTAAAGTGTCCTAGGATGTCTAGTAGAGTCCTTCATATCGGTGTGTAGTCGACTACATCTATAAGTTGGAGGCTACTTGGGCATTTTGGAATAACACCCTTCTTCGATATTCTGGATCGTGCGGCAATAGTGAAACTATTCCTCCTCTAACTAGTGCATTCATTCAATTTTCTGTACATGGCACCTAAGAAGAAAGCCAGGACTGGCCAAGGAGTCAATGCTGCTCTAGGAGCGGCAGTCAACTCTGTAATTGATGGTGCGGGTGATAACTTGATGGGTGAGGACATTCCCCCGACTGCTACACCAGTTCCTACACATGTTGAGGGTGCTACTATCCCTCCCATTGATACTCCTGTTCCGCCTCCAGCCCCAGCTTCCGGTTCTGGTAATTCTGATGGGGATCTTAGGGGAGCTATTCAGATGTTGACTCAGCTAGTGGCCTCACAGGCCCAGAGGTCAAATGTTGCGCCCAGTTCATCTAGTCAGCAAGGGGATTCCACCAGTTCAAGGGAAAACAGATTTCTTCAGTTAGACCCTCTAGTGTTTTCAGATGCAAATCCTGAACAGGACCCCCAGAATTTTATTGATAAGATGCACAAGACCCTCAGGGTTATGCGTGCAACTGAGACAGAGGGAGTAGAGTTGGCTGCCTACCGTCTGAAAGGGGTGGCCTATGCGTGGTTTGATTTGTGGGAAGATTCCCGTGAGGAGGGGCGAGGTGGAGCGAGTTCGCCGATGCCTTTATAGATCATTTCGTGCCTGCTGAGACAAGCGCTGCCCGTGCAGCAGAGTTTTAGAACCTGAGGCAAGGTAGCAGAAGTGTGTGGGAGTACCATATGGAGTTTGCCCGCCTTTCCAAGTATACTATTCACATGTTGCCCACGATTGAGACTAGGGTGCGCCGGTTTGTTCAGGGCCTTAATCCTTTGACTATTAATGAGGCTTCTACAACTGCATTGAATTCTGACATGAATTATGGGAAGATGGTGGCATTTGCTCAAGCCACAGAGAACCGTAAATTGAAGAACATGATGGAGCGAGAGGGTAACAGAAAGACCCGGTCTACGGGCGGCATGTGTGAGTCACTAGGTGGGGGAAGATCAGCTTTTCGGGGAGGATCATTAGGGCCGTCTCAGTCTGTTGCATAGTCTTCAGCTAGTGCACTGCCATCAGGGCCCATCCAGCAGCAACAGTGGAGTCGTTTCAGGCCCAGTAAGGGCAACAGGGGATCCTACCAGCGGGGTCGGTTAGGAGAGAGATCCCAGCAGCAGCAGAGGTCCCCATGCCCCAGGTGCGGGAAGATGCACTCAGGGATTTGCTACTTGGAGTTACCCGTATGCTATGGACGTGGGATGAGGGGCCAAATTCAGAGGCATTGTGATGCATCCCGCCAGGGTGCAGGTAGGGGCACAACACAGTCATCCACTCTAGCAGTTTCTACATCTTCAGCCCCCTCTCCAGCTCAAGGTACCCCAGCACCCGCGGGGCGTGGTGCAGCTAGGGGTGGTGCGTAGAGTTTGGGAGGATCCAGCCGGTTCTATGCTATGAGTGGTCGCGAGACTGCAGAGGCTTCTCCAGATGTTGTTACAGGTATTCTGACTTTCCAATCTCATGATGTGTATGCACTTATTGACCCCAGTTCCACCTTGTCCTATGTTACCCCTTTTGTTGCTATGGAATTTGGGATAGAACCAGAGCAGCTTCATGAACCATTCACTGTATCTACTCTGGTGGGTGCGCCTATTACGGCTGCACGAGTTTATAGAGGTTTTGTTGTCACGGTACGTGGTAGGGATACCATGGCCGATCTCATTGAATTGGGGATGGTCGATTTTGATGTAATAATGGGAATGGATTGGCTTTATTCATGTTTTGCCAAGGTTGAATGTCGGACAAGAACTATGAGGCTTGAGTTTCCTAATGAGCCCGTTGTTGAATGGAAGAGAGATAACGTAGTGCCTAAAGGTCGGTGTATTTCTTACCTTAAGGCCGCAAAGATGATCAAGAAAGGGTGTATCTATCATTTAGTTCGGGTTACAGACACCGATGCCGAGACACCTAGCCTTGAGTCCGTGCCAGTTGTGAATGAATTTTCAGATATCTTTCCAGATGAGCTCCCTGGGATCCCACCACACACGAAGTTTAATTTTGGGATCGATGTGATGCCAGGCACACAACCTATATCAATTCCACCTTACAGGATGGCACCGGCAGAGTTGAAAGAGCTAAAGGAACAATTGAAGGATTTCATCCGGCCAAGTGTGTCACCGTGGGGTGTACCGGTTTTGTTCGTAAGAAAGAAAGATGGGTCGCTACGGATGTGTATTGACTACCGGCAACTTAACAAAGTCACAATCAAAAATAAATACCCTCTACCAAGGATAGATGACTTGTTTGATCAATTGCAAGGTGCTACGTGTTTCTCAAAAGTTAACTTGCGGTCCGGGTATCACCAATTGAAGATAAGGGAGCAGGATATTCCAAAAATAGCTTTCAGGACTCGTTATGGGCACTTTGAATTTCTGGTGATGTCTTTCGGGCTAACAAATGCCCCGTCAACTTTCATGGATCTTATGAATCGAGTCTTCAAGCCTTTTCTAGACTCCTTTGTGATAGTGTTCATTGATGATATTCTTGTGTATTCCCAAAGTCAGGAGGACCATGCTAACCATCTCCGGGCAGTTCTGCAGACTCTTCAGTGGCACCAATTGTATGCAAAATTTTTGAAATGTGAATTTTGGCTTGAGTCTGTCGCATTCTTGCGTCATGTCGTCTCCGGGGAAGGAATTATGGTTGATCCTCAAAAGATTGCAGCAGTGAAGAATTGGCCTAGACCTACCAGTCCAACAGAGATTCGCAGTTTCTTGGGTTTGGCTGGGTACTACAGAAGGTTTGTGGAGGGATTTTCTACTCTTGCCTCTCCCTTGACTAAATTGACATAGAGAGTAGTTATATTCCAGCGGTCCGATGCTTGTGAAAGGAGCTTCCAATAAGAATTGAAAACAAGATTGACTACAACACCTATAATAACCCTGCTAGAGGGTACAGAGGGATTTATGGTATATTGCGATGCTTCAAGGATCGGGCTTGGGTGTATGTTAATGCAACACGGCAGGGTCATAGCCTACGCTTCTAGGCAACTCAAAAATCATGAAAAGAACTATCCAACCCACGACTTTGAGCTTGCGGATGTGGTGTTCGCACTAAAGATTTGGCGACATTATTTGTATGGGGTCCATGTGGATTTGTTTACAGACCACAAGAGCCTTCAATATATTTTCAAACAAAAGGAGTTGAATCTGAGACAAAGAAGATGGCTAGAGTTACTCAAGGACTATGACATTGATATTATCTATAACCCGGGAAAGGCTAATGTTGTGGCGGATGCTCTTAGTCGAAAATCTATGGGAAGTTTGGCTCATTTGAAGGCGTATCAAAGGCCGTTGGCCCGGGAGGTTCATCAATATGCTAGTTTGGGAGTTCACCTTGCGGAACCAAATGAGGGAGGGGTAATTGTGCAGAATAGGGCTGAATCATCGCTTGTGGCGGAAGTGAAACAGAAGCAATTCAACGATCTATTGTTGGCACAGCTAACAGAGGAGATTCACAAACACATGACCATAACTTTTTCCTTTGTCATGGATGATGGTACCCTACGGTACCAAGGCCGCCTATGTGTTCCGAATATTGACGGACTTCGGGAAAGGATCATGGCAATAGCTCACACTTCCAGGTATTCTGTGCACCCAGGTTCTACGAAAATGTATCATGATCTCAAAGAAGTTTATTGGTGGAACAACATGAAAAAGGATGTGGCGGACTTTGTGGCAAGATGTCCGAACTGTCAACAAGTGAAGGCCAAACATCAAAGGCCCAGTGGATTGGCTCAAAGCATAGAAATTCCAATGTGGAAATGGCAGATGATCAACATGGATTTTGTAGTAGGGTTACCGCGCATTCCGCGCAAGTTCGACTAAATTTGGGTAATCGTGGATCGACTCAAAATCAGCGCACTTCCTTCCAGTCAAATCTACCGAAACAACAGAACAGTATGCTCAGTTGTATCAAGGAAATAGTTAGGTTGCACGGTACTCCAGTCTCAATCATTTCAGATCGAGGGGCTCAGTTCACGGCCAACTTTTGAAAGAAATTTCAGCAAGGTTTGGGCACGCAGGTAGATCTTAGCATAGCTTTTCACCCTCAGACCGACGGGCAAGCAGTGCGGACTATTCAAACGCTTGAGGACATGTTGCGTGCTTGTGTTCTTGATTTCAAGAGTAGCTGGGCTGGTCATTTGCCACTCATAGAGTTTGCTTATAACAACAGCTTCCATGCTAGTATCCAGATGGCGCCATTTGAAGCATTGTATGGTAGGAGATGTAGGTCTCCCATTGGGTGGTTCGAGGTTGGAGAAGCTGAATTAATAGGGTCGTACCTTCTGCACCAGGCCATGGAGAAAGTCAAAATTATTAAGGAAAGGTTGAAAACTGCTCAGAGTCGCCAAAAGTCTTATTCGGACGTTCGTCGCAGAGATTTGGAGTTCAAAGAAGATAATTGGGTATTTTTTGAATGTTTCCCCCATGAAGGGTATCATGAGGTTTGGGAAGAAAGGAAAATTGAGTCCAAGGTATTTCGGACCATACATAATCATTCAAAGGATTAGTCAGGTGGCATACAAGCTGGAACTGCCACCCGAGATGTCATTGGTACACCTAGTCTTCCATGTGTCTATGTTCAAGAAGGTAGTGGGAGATCTGTCCATTATTGTGCCAGTTGAAACTATTGAGGTTAATGAAGAACTGTCATATAAAGAAGTTCCAGTTGCCATTCTTGACAAGCAAGTCCGAAAATTGAGAAATAAGGAAATTGCCTCCGTAAAAGTGTTATGGCGGAACCAGCAGGTTGAGGAAGCCACTTGAGAAGCCGAGGAAGAAATGAGAAGGAAGTACCCACACTTGTTTGTATAGCCATGTAATAGCTTTTATGCATTTGGTCCCTATGAACTTTGTATCCTTTGATTTGATCTATGTAAAACTGTTCCAGTTCGTTTTGGTTATATGTTGCCTATGCGGCCATCGTTCGTATTGTACAAGTTATGTCATGTCTATGGATTATGTATCTGCTGTTAGGATATGTTTCTAGGGCTCTCTGACAGGTGGATAGGCCTAGTTACAAAGGAAACTCTGGCAAAATTTTTGGAAATTTAGGGAGTTAGCCAAATTTGGGGTTGTTGATAAGTTTCATGTTGTAAAAAGCCGAGGTTGCATAAAGACCTCTAATAAGTGAACCTTGATCCTCATTTGAGGACGAATGATCCTAAGTGGGGGAGGATGTAAGGCCCCGTGAAAATTTCTACTCAAAACCCGAAAGCTCGTAGTGCCAAGTTAGGTATATGTGTTAGAAATTTGTAAAGTTCGGACCCTTTGGACTGATCTATGCATTAAAGAGTTAAGAAATAATGTTTTCCAGAAAAGTGCGTTTAGGCAGTCCATTATGCGGTCGCATAACAGCTATGCGGACCGCATAGTCGCCGCAGAGTCAGACAGTTTGATAGTTAATTTTAAGGTCAACTATGCGGCCAATTATGCGATCGCATAATCAATATGCGGGCCGCATAGTCATCGCATAATCCCTTTGGAATCTTTGCGAGGGGCAGTTCTGCGGTGCATTATGCGATCGCAGAACAGGTATGCGGACCGCATTCTTGTCGCATACCCGAGACGTTTGTTCGGGTTTTTGAGGCCATTTTTGTGATCCCTTTTGCGGGCCGCATGTCCATTATGCAATCGCAGATTGTGTGGAGGCTCCTATTTTCTAGCTTTTAAAACCCGACCCCATCCCATTAAAAATACCCCATTAGACCCCTTTTATGTTATTTTACTGCAAATATAGTGAGAGAGGAAGTTCTAGAGAGAGAGAGAGTGATCTTCATCAAGTCCCCACCCAATCCTTGCCCAAACCCTTGAAGAATTTCAAGTATAGTTGCTAGGCTTTCAACCCAAGAGGTAAGAATATGAGCCCTAACCTTTGGTTTCGAAATTCACACTAGAATGAGGAATTAGCTTGTGGGTTCATGGGTATATAAATGGATTTTCTTGCATGCATAAAAGATAATGGGGTATGGGGAAGTTGTGAACTAAAAAGATAGCAATTGGGGTGTAAGATGATAAAAATCTTTCACAAAAGGGGTCCTAAAATCACAATGCACACTTAGTGCTTGCTAATATGCTCAAATAAGCTAGAACCTTAATCATGTCTCTAATTCTTGGTTCAACTTGCAATTTTCGTAAAATAGATCGAAGTTGCTAGGAAATTCCGGAATTTATTGTAAGGATTTAAGGGAAAGCTCTATTGAGGTATGTATGGCTAAAACCCCATCTTTTTAGAAATTGAGCTTCCATGGTGTCCGTGCAAATGTTGTAAGCCCGAAATTTGATTGATGTAGTACTTGTTATGTCAAATGAATTGATGTTGTGAAAATGTATGTGGAAGGTGCTTCTCCATGTGTTTAATGAGCTATTCTTTGTAAAATTGAGGATGTGTAGAGAACATGAGCTATGTGCTAAATTCCAAAATTTCAAGTCGAGGTTACATTGTGGTTAATATGCCAAACTTGGTGAATTCCTCTCTATCCATATGACTTGAATTGCTTTTGTATGTGCCTATGATCTTAAATGGCAAGGTTAATGTTGAAAATGGGAATAATATGAAACGTGAGTTATGGAATGTGGCCTAGTGCCAAGTATGATGTGGTAATTGTGGCCCCAAGTGCCGATGAACTAATACATGTGAAACCAAAAATTGAAGTGAGATGATTAACGGAAAAGGGTAACGTCTTGGTGAGACGGCTTAGACGATCGGGTCGTGATCGGATGCCATTTTACACACACATTGTGGTATTGTATTGATAATTGAAACTGGAAAGTGAGAATGAAATAAGGGTAACGTCTTGGTAAGACGGCTTAGCCGATCAGGCCGTGATCGGACTCCGCTCAAGAAGGCGGTGGTATTGTGTATCATGATGCAACAATATGGAATGCCCCAACCTAAAATTACGGAATCTATGTGAAAACTATGCGAACCTTTTATATTGCTAACGCGGTGATTGTTTGAAGCTTTGTAGACCTTATGATTTCTTTTTTACTCTTGTATGGTTGTTCTTTCTAACATGATGGTGTTTCGTTATACATACTAGTACTATTCCATGGTACTAACGCCCCTTTTGCTGGGGGCGCTACATTTTTGAATGAATGTAGGTGGCTCCATAACGGACAGTGCCGATCGCGCGTAGCAGAGTATCCTCCTCTCGAAGTCTTGGTGAGCCCCTTTCTCCTTCAAGGGGGTTATGTTGTACATCTTTTGTTGTAGACTTCCACTTTTGAGGTATAGCCGGGGCCTTGTTGCCGGCATTGTCATAACTATCTTTTGTATCCTTAGAGGCTCCGTAGACGTTTGTGTGGGTTATGTTCTGAGGTCGGATGGGTCAATGTTCTGTATAGTAATTCTGAACTTTAGTTCTTCTAAACTATAACTGTATAAAATCTTGAAAACATAACCATGGTTTAAGGTTTGTGACATGAAAATGTATTAATAATGTTGAATGTGCGATTTTTGCTATTGTCCAAATAAACGAAATCATGGTTTTCTTAATCGTATGGAGTTGGGTAGAAAGTGTTAGAAAGGCTTGCTCAGTTGGGTTCACTCGATTGAGCACCGGTCGCGCCTCCGAGGTTGGGGCGTGACACATTAGTATTTCTGTCAAGTTTTTATTAAATGTTAGGCTTACCTTGTCTTGGAGGCTAGGTGTCATTACGACATCCTAAGAAGGAAAATTGGGGTCGTGACATGAAGATAGATTCATGAAATATAATCAAAACCGAGTCAAGAATACTTACCCCAATCCATGGCTAAAATCCGCTCCAAAATCGCCCAAAACTGAACTCCAAATCTCAAAATGTGAATAAAAATGACCAAGCCCTCAATATATAGCTTATGCCTTGTCAACTATCGAGGAGCTGGAGCAGATCATTTTGGTTGAGTACATGCCCGAGAAAAAGGTATACCTGGGAACGGGATTAACCCCCAAACTCAGGAAAAAACTCATTCAATTTCCTATTGATAACTTTGCTTGGTCCCACTTAGATATGACAGGGATCCCGCCGGAAATCACCACACATCGGCTTAACGTAGTAGTAGTTCCTAAAAAAGGAAATAAGCTTAGAATGTGTGTGGACTATAAGGAATTGAACAAAGCATGTCCGAAAGATTCTTTCCCATTGCCAAACTTCCACCGAATGATCGATACCACGGCTGGCCATGAGACCCTAACTTTTCTCGATGCCTACTCCGGGTACAATCAAATTCAAATAAACCTGGAGGACCAGGAAAAGACTTCATTTATTACTATGTTTGGAACTTATTGTTACAACGTAATGCCTTTCGGGCTAACAAACGCAGGAGCTACATGCCAACGCCTAGTTAACAAAATGTTCGAAGAACAAATAGATAAAACAATGGAAGTCTATATTGATGACATGTTGGTCAAGTCCCTGCGCGCAGAGGACCATTTAGTGCATTTGCAGGAAACGTTTTCAATTTTGAGGAAGTACAACACGAAGCTTAACTCGGAGAAATGTGCCTTCGGGGTCGGCTCGTGTAAGTTTCTCGGCTTCATGGTATCAAATCGAGGTATCAAAATCAATCCCGATAAGATCAAGGCCATCGAGGATATCACGATCGTGGATAGTGTGAAGGCCGTGCAAAGGCTAACAAGGCGAATAGCTGCCTTGGGTTGATGCATTTCGAGGTCGTTGGATCGGAGTCATTGGTTCTTTTCCTTGCTAAAAAAAGAAAAGGGATTTTGCATGGACCCCGGAATGTCAACAATCCCTAGAAGAGTTAAAGCGATATCTATCGAGCCCTCCTTTGCTTCACACCCCAAAGGAAGATGAAAGGCTTTATCTATACTTGGCAGTATCTGAGATAGCGGTACGTTGGGTACTAGTTCGAGAAGAGCAAGGTACGCAATTTTCTGTTTATTACGTAAGCCGAACTCTAGGGGATGCTGAAACTAGGTACCCTCACTTAGAAAAATTAGCACTTGCATTGATAAGCGCATCTCGAAAGTTAAAACCAAATTTTCAATGTCATCCTATATGTGTATTAACCACTTACCCTCTTCGAAATGTTTTGCATAAGCTCGAGCTATCAGGCCGATTGGCCAAATGGGCCATCGAACTTAGCGGGTACGATATCGAATATCAACCCCGAACGGCCATCAAGTCTCAAATCCTAGCTAACTTCGTGGTCGATTTTACGCTGACCCTCGTACCCGAAGTGGAAAAAGAACTTCACCTAAACTCGGGTACAACATCGGGGGTATGGATCCTTTTCACGACGGTGCCTCGAATGTGAAGGGCTCCGGGCTCGGAATTGTCTTGAAACATCCCGTAGGTGATACTATTAGGCAACCTATCAAAACTCCAAGATTAACCAACAATGAGGCCGAGTATGAGGCCATGATTGCAGGTCTTGAGCTAGCTAAAAGCTTGGGAGCAGAAGTCATCGAGGTCAAGTGCGATTACCTATTGGTTGTAAACCAAGTAAACAAAAGCTTCGAGATTCGAGAAGATAGGATGCAACGGTACCTCGATAAACTACAGGTAACCTTGCATCGCTTCAAGGAGTGGACTTTGGACCATGTGCCTCGAGAGCAAAACAGTGAGGCTGATGCGCTTGCCAATCTGGGATCTTCGATTGAAGAAGATGACATCGTCCCGGGGACTGTTGTCCAGTTGTCAAGATCCATGGTTGAAGAGGGTCATGCCGAAATAAATTCAACAAGCCTGACATGGGACTGGAGGAATAAGTATATTGACTATTTGAAGAATGGAAAACTTCCATCGGACCACAAAGAATCTTGGGCGTTACGAGCCAAGGCTGCTAGGTTTGCATTGGATGAAGATGGAACATTGTATAGGAGAATGTTCGATGGGCCGTTGGCGGTATGTTTGGGGCCAGGAGACACCGATTACGTCCTTCGAGAAATCCACGAAGGCACTTGTGGGAATTACTCCGGCACCGAGTCTTTGGTTCGCAAAGTTATTCTTGATACCCAATTTTTCCCTGTAATATTTTTTAAAAGTACATATATACTTTCAAAACTATGCAATAGCATCGATTGATATTTTTCCATAATTTCTATATTTTTAAATTGATTTTATCCTAGTATTTTCTTTACATAAATAATTATAAATCGCATCACAAATGGCTTTATAGTATTTCTTAATATTGTTATTTATAGTTATATTAAGTTCAAATTATCTCACAAATGGCTAGATTTACACCTTTTGGTTACAATTGCACTAATTTTTGCAATTATGGCCCATGTATACATCATTGCATTATTTTACCAGAAATTGGTCCATTATATTTTTAAAATATTGAATAATTATTTTAAAGCTCTTATATGCATGAAAATTATTTTTTTTCTTATTGATAATTATTTTATAAAATATTTTTATCAATTATTTGGGTATTTAACAAATAGCCTTTTAATTTCTCTAATTTCGAACCTAACCCACTAAGACCAGGCCCAAACCAATCAGACCCAACCCCAATTAAACCTAACCTGACCCAGGCCCCTCCTAATCCTGACCGTTGATCTCTAAGATCAATGGCCCTTATTTGTTCTTACCTTTTTTAATCAAACGACCCCTATACCCTAACCATTCTCACCAAACAGCCGCCCTAGAATCCCTAATTCTCTCTGTCTCTCTGAGATCCAACCTTAACCCAATCTGCCGCCACCCAAAACCAGCCCTAATCCCTTTGATTCCTATTCGATCTATGGATTTCCTTGGCTGTATGAGACCTCTACTTGTCTCCTACTTCCCCTGGTTGCTCGATTTTGTGATTTCGTGGAAGGACCTCGAAGAGATCTAGTCCACATCTCGTTCAAAACTCTCCAAGAGTCTGTCTATGGTCTTTTACGGCTCAAATCTCTGATTCAAAGGCCAGATCCTCTTTACCCTTTCTCTTTTCTTCAAAAACCTAATGTTTGGACTTAAATCGGTTCAGATCTCTGTAGATCTAGAGCGATTCTGAGTTCATCACTGATTTTCCTTATGGTTCCCTTATTTCTTTACTGATTAATCGATTTTTGAGCACTTTGTCATATTAGGGTTTGGTCTTCATGTTGTTTCTTGGTGAAATCTCTGTGCAGCTGAAGTTTTTTCAAATTCCTATGGTTGTTCTTTAAGGTTCTTTAACTTCTCTACTACTAACCGATTTTTAGCACTACGCTACTTTAGGTTTTGACTTCTCTGACTTCTGTTGTTCGAATCCCTGTATGTTTGAAGTGCTTTTAAGTTTCCATGGCTTTTTTCTTTAAGGGTTCTTTGACCTCTATACTGTCAATCAACTTTAAGTGTTTTCAAATTAAGGTTCTTCCCATACTTCTCTTCAAGAGGTTTTTCTACTTTTAATGTTGAAAATGTTCATCTCTTTGCGTATTTGGTTAATCATTGTATATATGCTCGAACCCTAGATGTTTCTAATGGTTACACTGATTTCTCCTATTATGTCTATTTCTGTGACCTAGTCATATTAACTGACTCTATTTAGGGATTTGAGGGATTTTCTTGTTAAATCCAGTATTCATTGGGATTTTGTTGCTTAATTGATTTCTATTCAGGGAATTCGAATAATTCTTTCCTAATTAAAATCAGTATTTTCTGGAATTTTTACTTGTTTTCCTATTGTGACTAATTACAATTGCCTTAGTTAGTTATCATTAGTTTGGGAATTTATATGGTATGGTGTTGATTTATTACCTTATTTGAGTCCCAGTTCTGACCACTAATTGATTGCCCCCCAATTAAGGGGTCTATTCCGGACTCCTCTATGGGAATTGATTCTGTGACTGATTAATTGCTCCTAATTGATTGAACTGTGACTCTTTTACCTTATTTTGATTCACTCCTAAAGTGCTATATATACACTCTCATTCTGCTCCTTCAACACACAAACTGTAGTTCAGATTACACATACATACATTCAAACACTCTCTCTTTCTTTGCTGCTTGTGCTGATTGTTGGCCTAGCCGGCTGAAAGCCAAGGCTAGACAGTGGATTTGCACCTGCTTCTTTCATATTCTGCATTTTTCCTCTTTAACTGGTATGTCTCTAGTTAAATTCTGAAACTCAACCTTATGTGTTCTATGTCTATACACCCATGTTTATTCTTGCATTAGTTACTCAACTTGTTTCTCTGTTTGCTGTTATTAAGCATGTGTAAGTTATGCCTTATGTGTAATCAACATGTCTAATTTCACTTAGTTCTTTGATACCTGCCTAGCATGTTTACTTGGTTCCCTTACCCCCTCCCTTTTAATGGGTATGACTATGTAACTACTTAGTTTTCTAGTGCATTCAATTAGTCCCGATTGTATGTCCCATGCTGTTCAACACCTCTGTGTCTTCAACATGATCCTGCTACATCCCTTATCTATGTCTTAACTGACTAGTACCATGATTGACTTGATTCAGTAGACTCCTAGTGGTTCTGTACACTTGCTGTATCAAATGCTTCTCTGTTTATGTGGTTTTAGCCCTATATGTTCACAATCCCCTTCACCCCTATTTGTAAGTCTACTTGTTGAGTGAATTTGAGTACTCTATGACCAATTGGGTTGTTTGTTGAGTATGCTTTTTTCAAGGTGATTTCAAAATTACTGCTTTTACTCCTAGTATTCTTCTCAAAAACTGGTCACTCCTAGTATCTTTTTTAAAAAAAAGAAGCTGTTTCTGGATCTCTTTTACTTCTAACTGTTTTACTAAGTCTTTCAACACTATGTCCAACACTCTCACCCTAATCTTAGATTATTAAGTTCTGCCCCTCTGGTATGTGTACTGCTTAGGGATCCTTGAGATCTTTGTGAACTCTGGCATACTAGGGCTGGCCCTTCCACTCTGCACATAATCAATCCCTATATGAGAATGGTCTTGGTGTGAGCACTGCCCGAGATCCTTGAGGTCCTTAGGGAACTCCGACACACCAAGGCACACATTATTGGCTATGAGATCTATTGGCTTCTGAGATTCTGTTGAAGGCCTGACATTCCCAGGTTTACTCTGAGCCTGACTTAGGTTCCCTATAGCATAATTTCTATTTACTTATGTAATTCATTTGATTCTAGTCTGTAATAATTCTATTTGTAAACAGATATTGGGGGAAGCTAGTAAAAGGGGGGGGGGGGTTCCTATATGATGTTTGTGGGAAATTGGGTAGATACCATGCTTTAGGTTGATACATAACCATGCCCTTAGTCTATATGTATGTTTGCAACAGCCATCCTGCTTCGAGTTTATGTCATGATAGAAAAATATGCTCTAGGTCCATATGCTATGCTACTTGCATCAAAACATGTCATAAGCCTATAATATTTGCATTAGAAAACCTGCCTTAGGACACTCACGTTTATATCTGCATATAAAAACATGTTATAAGTTCATCACT